>NC_141877.1:100472509-100775539 GCF_056163025.1 Triticum urartu
GTTCGATATCGTAGTAACTATAAACACCCTTTGCGTAGGAAGATAAGATTTCATTGTCATTAAACTCACATAGGTAGGGGAGGTGTTTTTTAGGGTTCTTAGAGCAACAAGTAAAATCATAAATTCCACAAAGATTCCAAGCATAACACAGCAATCTGTTTATTTGATCCCATAAGACTCTCCCTTTTTCAGAAAAACGGTGATGCACAAAATGAGCATTCTCATCTAAAGATTTCCCATCAACTAGGCTAGTTAGGGTTTCAGCACGAGCGCATAAGGATCAAAGATGATCCAAGTAGAACACTTTAAGTGGATCCATATCAATAGATTTTTAGCAAGCAAAGATGCAAGGAAATAGAAGGCACATGGAAACACAAACAAAGATACATACGGGAAGAAGGCGAAGAAAAGGCAAAGGTTTTTGAAAATCGTTTTAGAAGTGGGGGAGAGGAAAATGAGAGGCAAATGGCAAATAATGTAATGCGAGGGATAAGAGTTTGTGATGGGTACTTGGTATGTCTTGACTTGGCGTAGATCTCCCCGGCAACGGCACAAGAAATCCTTCTTGCTACCTCTTGAGCATGCGTTGGTTTTCCCTTGAAGAGGAAAGGGTGATGCAACAAAGTAGCATAAGTATTTCTCTCAGTTTTTGAGAACCAAGGTATCAATTTAGTAGGAGACTACACGCAAGTCACCTAGTACCTGCACAAACAATCAAGAACCTTGCAACCAATGCGATAAAGGGGTTGTCAATCCCTTCACGGCCACATGCAAAAGTGAGATCTAATAAAGATAATAAGATAAATATTTTTGGTATTTTTGTTGTATAGATTGAAAAGTAAAGATTGCAAAATAAATAGTAAACTAGAATTACAGATCAGAAACTTATATGATGTAAAGTAGACCCGGGGGCCATAGGTTTCACTAGTGGCTTCTCTCAAGATAGCATATATTGCAGTGGGTGAACAAATTACTACTGAGAAATTGATAGAAAAGCACATAGTTATGAGAATATCTAGGCATGATCATGAACATAGGCATCATGTCCGTGTCAAGTAGACCGAAACAATTTTGCATCTACTACTATTACTCCACACATCGACCGCTATCCAGCATGTATCTAGAGTATTAAGTTCATAAGAACAGAGTAACGCATTAGGCAAGATGACATGATGTAGAGGGACAAACTCAAGCAATATGATATAAACCCCATCTTTTTATCCTCGATGGCAAGAATACAATACTTGTCGGTTCCCTTTCTGTCACTCGGATCGAGCACCACAAGATTGAACCCAAAGCTAAGCACTTCTCCCATTGCAAGAAAGATCAATCTAGTAGGCGAAACCAAACTGATAATTCGAAGAGACTTGCAAAGATATCAAATCATGCATATAAGAATTCAGAGAAGAATCAAATATTGTTCATAGATAATCTTGATCATAAACCCACAATTCATCGAATCTCGACAAACACACTGCAAAAAGTATTACATCGAATAGATCTCCAAGAACATCGAGGAGAACTTTGTATTGAGAACCAAAGAGAGAGATGAAGCCAACTATGGACCCGAAGGTCTGTGGTAAACTACTCACACATCATCGGAGAGGCTATGGTGTTGATGTAGAAGCCCTCCGTGATCGAATCCCCCTCCGGCAGATCGCCGAAAAAGGCCCCCAGATGGGATCTCACGGGTACAGAAGGTTGCGGCGGTGGAGAAGTGGTTTCATGGCTTCCCTGGATGTTTTCAGGGTATAAGAGTATATATAGGCAAAACAAGTAGGTCGGTGGAGCTCCGTGGGGCCCACGAGGATGGGGGGCTCGCCTACCCCCTAGGCGCGCCTCCCTACCTCGTGGCCACCTTGTTGCTTCCCTGACATCCACTCCAAGTCTCCTGGATTGCATTTGTTCCAAGAAAGATCCTCGTGAATGTTTCATTCCGTTTGATATTCCTTTTCTGCAAAACACTGAAATAGGCAAAAATAGCAATTTGCACTAGGCCTCTGGTTAATAGGTTAGTCCCAAAAATAATATAAAAGTGCATATGAAATCCCATTAAACATCCAAAACAGATAATATAATAGCATGGAACAATAAAAAATTATAGATACGTTGGAGACGTATCAGGTCTTATACCTCTTAACACGGGCATGAGTCTGAAATACCAATTTCAACTCTCGGAACATCTCATATGCTCCAGGGTGTTCAAAACATTTTTGATGTCCCGGTTCTAAGCCATAAAGTATGGCACACTAAACTATCAAGTAGTCATCATACCGAGCTTGTCAAACGTTCAGAATGTCGGCATCAACTCCTTTAACAGGTCTGTCACCTAGCAGTGCATCAAGGACATAATTCTTCTGTGCAGCAATGATGATAATCCTCAGATCACGGACGCAGTCCACATCATTGCTACTATCATCTTTCAACTTAGTTTTCTCTAGGAACATATCAAAAATAAAATAGGGGAGCTATACGCGAGCTATTGATCTACAACATAGATATGTAAATACTATCAGGACTAAGTTCATGATAAATTAAGTTCAATTAATCATATTACTTAAGAACTCCCACTTAGATACACATCCCTCAAGTCATCTAAATGATTACGTGATCCAAATCAACTAAACCATGTCCGATCATCACGTCAGATGGAGTAGTCTTGAATGGTGAACATCTCTATGTTGATCATATCTACTCCCTCCGTTCGGAATTACTTGTCACTAAAATGGATATATCTAGACGTATTTTAGTTGTAGATACATCCATTTTTATCCACTTTTGAGACAAGTAATTTGGAACGGAGGGAGTATTATATGATTCACGTTCAACCTTTCGGTCTCCAGTCTTTTGAGGCCATATCTGTACATGCTAGGCTCGTCAAGTGTAACCCGAGTATTTGGCACGTGCAAAACTGTCTTGCACCCATTGTATGTGGACGTAGAGCTTATCACACCTGATCATCATGTGGTGTCTCGGCACGACGAACTGTCGCAAACGGTGCATACTCAGGGAGGACACTTATACCTTGAAATTTTAGTGAGGGATCATCTTATAATGCTACTGTTGTACTAAGCAAAATAAGATGCTTACAAGATAAACATCACATGCAATCAAAATATGTGACATGATATGGCCATGATCATATTGTGCCTTTGATCTCCATCTCCAAAGCACCGTCACGATTTCCATCGTCACCGGCTTGACACGTTGATCTCCATCGTAGCGTCGTTGTCGTCTCGCCAATATTGCTTCTACAACTATCGCTAACGCATAGTGATAAAGTAAAGAAATTACATGGCGATGACGGAAAGCAGAAGCGTTAGTTTAACACGTTGATCTCCATCGTAGCGTCGTTGTCATATCGCCAATATTGCTTCTACACACGTTCAACTCGATGACGTCCCTTGAACTCTTGATCCAACAAAGTGTCGAGGGAGAGTTTTGTTAGCACAACGGCGTGGTGACGGTGATGGTGAAGTGATCTGTGCAGGGCTTTGCCTAAGCACTACGACAATATGACCAGAGGCGTAAACTGTGGAGGGGGCGCCGCACACGACTAGAATCAATGTTGTGTGTTCTAGTGGTGCCCCCCACATATATATAGGTGGGAGAGGGAGAGGGGCTGCAAGGGGTGCCCCAAGTAGGAGTAATACTACTTGGGCGCCTGCTCCAAGTCGGCCTCCCCCCTTCCATATCCATCGGAGGTGGAAGGAAAGAGAGGAGGGAGTGGAAGGAAAGGGGGAGGCCGAATCCTTCCCTTTCCTTCTCCCTTCCCTTCCTTTCCTTCTCCTCCTATTCAGCCTATAGGGGGCGCACCAGCCCATTTTGGGGCTGGTCTGTCCAACTCTTGGCCCATTAGGCCCATATAGCTTGCGGGGGGGGGGGGGGGTCGCCTGGAACCCCTTTCGGTGACCCGATGCGTACCCGGTACCCCCAGAACAATTCCGGTGCCCGAATACTATCGTCCTATATATGAATCTTTATCTCTCGACCATTTCGAGACTCCTCGTCATGTTCGTGATCTTATCCGGGACTCCTAACAACATTCGGTCACCAAATCACATAACTCATATAATATAAAATCGTCATCAAACATTAAGCGTGCGGACCCTACGAGTTCGAGAACTATGTAGACATGACCGAGACACCTCTCCGGTCAATAACCAATAGAGGAACCTAGATGCTCATATTGGTTCCCACATATTCTACAACGATCTTTATCGGTCGTACCATAATGACAACATACGTTATTCCCTTTGTCATCGGTATGCTACTTGCCCGAGATACGATCGTCGGTATCTTCATACCTAGTTCAATCTCGTTACTGGCAGGTCTCTTTATGTTGGGGAACGTAGCAGAAATTCAAAATTTTCCTATGTGTCACCAAGATCTATCTATGGAGAAACCAGCAACGAGGGGAAGGAGAGTGCATCTACATACCCTTGTAGATTGCTATGCGGAAGCGTTCAAGAGAACGGGGTTGAAGGAGTCGTACTCGTCGTGATCCAAATCACCGGAGATCCTAGTGCCGAACGGACGGCACCTCCGCGTTCAACACACGTACAGCCCGGTGACGTCTCCCATGCCTTGATCCAGCAAGGAGAGAGGGAGAGGTTGAGGAAGACTCCATCCAGCAGCAGCACAACGGCGTGGTGGTGGTGGAGGAGCGTGGTACTCCAGCAGGGCTTCGCCAAGCACCGCAAGAGACGAGGAGGAGAGAGGTAGGGCTGCGCCAGGGAGAGATCAAATCGTGTGTCTTGGGCAGCCCAAAACCCCCACTATTTATAGGAGAAGGGGAGGAGGGTGCACCCCCTCTAGGGTTCCCACCCCTAGGGGGCGGCAGCCCTAGATGGGATGGAGGGGGGCGGCCAAGAGGGGGAGAAGGGGGCGCGCCCTAGGGTGGGCCTTAGGCCCATCTGCGCCTAGGGTTTCCCCCTTCTCCTCCTAACTGCGCCTTGGGCCTTGTGGGAGGCGCACCAGCCCACTCAGGGGATGGTCCCTTCCCACTCTTGGCCCATGCAAGCCTCCGGGGCTGGTGGCCCCACTTGGTGGACCCCCGGGACCCTCCCGGTGGTCCCGATACATTACCGATAAAACCCGAAACTTTTCCGGTGACCAAAACAGGACTTCCCATAAATAAATCTTTACCTCCGGACCATTCCAGAACTCCTCCTGACGTCCGGGATCTCATCCGGGACTCCGAACAACATTCGGTAACCACATAAAAACTTCCTTTATAACCCTAGCGTCATCGAACCTTAAGTGTGTAGACCCTACGGGTTCGGGAACCATGCAGACATGACCGAGACGTTCTCCGGTCAATAACCAACAGCGGGATCTGGATACCCATGTTGGTTCCCACATGTTCCACGATGATCTCATCGGATGAACCACGATGTCGAGGATTCGATCAATCCCGTATACAATTCCCTTTGTCTACCGGTATTGTACTTGCCCGAGATTCGATCGTCGGTATCCCGATACCTTGTTCAATCTCGTTACCGGCAAGTCTCTTTTACTCGTTCCGTAACACATCATCCCGTGATCAACTCCTTGGTCACATTGTGCACATTATGATGATGTCCTACCGAGTGGGCCCAGAGATACCTCTCCGTTTACATGGAGTGACAAATCCCAGTCTCGATTCGTGCCAACCCAACAGACACTTTTGGAGATACCTGTAGTGTACCTTTATAGCCACCCAGTTACGTTGTGACGTTTGGCACACCCAAAGTATTCCTACGGTATCCGGGAGTTGCACAATCTCATGGTCTAAGGAAATGATACTTGACATTAGAAAAAGCTTTAGCATACGAACTACACGATATTTGTGCTAGGCTTAGGATTGGGTCTTGTCCATCACATCATTCTCCCAATGATGTGATCCCGTTATCAACGACATCCAATGTCCATGGTCAGGAAACCGTAACCATCTATTGATCAACGAGCTAGTCAACTAGAGGCTTACTAGGGACATGGTGTTGTCTATGTATCCACACATGTATCTGAGTTTCCTATCAATACAATTCTAGCATGGATAATAAACAATTATCATGAACAAGGAAATATAATAATAACTAATTTATTATTGCCTCTAAGGCATATTTGCAACAGTCTCCCACTTGCACTAGAGTCAATAATCTAGTTCACATCGTCATGTGATTAACACTCACAGGTCACATCGCCATGTGACCAACATCCAAAGTGTTTACTAGTGTCACTAAACTAGTTCACATCATCATGTGATTAAGACTCAATGAGTTCTGGGTTTGATCATGTTTTGCTTGTGAGAGAGGTTTTAGTCAACGGGTCTGCAACATTCAGATCTGTATGTACTTCACAAATCTCTAGGTCATATTATAAATGCTGCTTCCACGCTCCACTTGGAGCTATTCCAAATGGTTGCTCCACTATACGTATCCGGTTTGCTACTCAGAGTCATTCGGATAGGTGTTAAAGATTGCATCGATGTAACCCTTTACGCCGAACTCTTTATCACCTCCATAATCGAGAAACATGTCCTTATTACTCCAAGGACAATTTTTGACCGCTATCTAGTGATCCACTCCTGGATCACCTTTGTACCCTCTTGCCAAACATGTGGCAAGGCACACATTAGGTGCGGTACTCAGCATGGCATACCGTAGAGAGCCTATGACAAAAGCATAGGGGACGACATTCGTCCTTTATCTTTCTTCTGCCGTGGACGAGCTTTAAGTCTTAACTTCATACCTTACAACTCAGGCAAGAACTCCTTCTTTGACTGATCCATCTTGAACACCTTCAAGATCATGTCAAGGTATGTGCTCATTTGAAAGTACCATTAAGCGTTTTGATCTATCCTTATAGATCTTGATGCTCAACGTTCAAGTAGCTTAATCCAGGGCTTTCCATTGAAAAACACTTTTCAAATAACTCTGCATGCTTTCTAGAAATTCTACATTGTTTCCGATCAACAACATGTTAACAGCACATACTCATCGGAAATTCTATAGTGATCCCACTAACTTCTTTGGAAATACAAGTTTCTCATAAACTTTGTATACACCCAAAATCTTTGATCATCTCATCAAAGCATACATTCCAACTCTGAGATGCTTACTCTAGTCCTTAGAAGGATTGCTGGAGCTTTGCATACTTATTATCATCTTTCAGGATTGACAAAACCTTCCGGTTGTATCACATACAACCTTTCCTCAAGAAAATCGCCGAGGAAACAATTTATTGACATCCTATCTGCAAGATTTCATAAATAATGCAGTAATCGCTAATATAATTCCAACAGACTCTTAGCATCGCTATGAGTGAGAAAGTCTCATTATAGTCAACTCCTTGAACTTGTCGGAAAAAAAATCTTAGCGACAAGTCGAGCTTTCTTAATGGTGATACTTACCATCATTGTCCGTCTTCCTTTTAAAATCCATCTGTACTCAATAGCCTTACGACCATCAAGCCGTTCTGCCAAAGTCTACACTTTGTTTTCACACATGGGTCCTCTCTCGGATTTTATGGCCTCGAGCCATTTATTGGAATCCGGGCCCACCATCGCTTCTCCATAGCTCGTAGGTTCATTGTTGTCTAGCAACATGACTTCCAAGACAGGATTACGTACCACTCTGAAGTAGTACGCATCCTTGTCATCCTACGAGGTTTGGGAGAGACTTGATCCGAAGTCTCATGAACAATATCATAAGCTTCCACTTCAATTGGTGTAGGTGCCACAGGAACAACTCTTTGTGCCCTGCTATACACTAGTTTAAGTGACGGTTCAATAACCTCATCAAGTCTCCACCATTCTCCCACTCAATTCCTTCGAGAGAAACTTTTCCTCGAGAAAGGACCCGATTCTAGAAACAATCCCTTATTGCTTTCAGATCTGAGACAGGAGGTATACCCAACTGTTTTGGGTGTCCTATGAAGATGCATTTATCCGCTTTGGGTTCGAGCTTATCAGCCTGAAACTTTTTCACATAAGCGTCGCAGCCCCAAACTTTTAAGAAATGACAGCTTAGGTTTCTCTAAACCATAGTTCATACGGTGTCATATCATCGGAATTACGTGGTGCCCTATTTAAAGTAAATGTGGTTGTCTCTAATGCCTAACCCATAAACTATCGTGGTAATTCGATAAGAGACATCATGGTATGCATCATATCCAATAGGGTGCAGTTATGATGTTCGGACACACCATCACACTATGGTGTTCCAGGCTGTATTAGTTGTGAAACAATTTCCACAATTTCTTAATTCTGTGCCAAACTCGTAATTCAGATATTCATCTCTATGATCATATCATAGATCTTTTATCCTCTTGTCATGACGATCTTTCAACTTCACCCTGAAATTACTTGAACCTTTCAATAATTCAGACTCATGATTCATCAAGTAAATATACTCAACATCTACTCAAATCATCTGTGAAGTAAGAACATAACGATATCCACTACATGCCTCAGCACTCATTGGACTGCACACATCAAAATGTATTACTTCCAACAAGTTGCTTTCTAGTTCCATTTTTACTGAAAACGAGGCTTTCAGTCATCTTGCCCATGTGGTATGATTTGCATGTCTCAAGTGATTCAAAAATCAAGTGAGTCAAAACGGTCCATTTGCATGGAGTTTCTTCATGCATATACACCAATAGACATGGTTTGCATGTCTCAAACTTTTCAAAAACGAGTGAGCCCAAAGATCCATCAACATGGAGCTTCTTCATGCGTTTTATACCGATATGACTTACGTGGCAGTGCCACAAGTAGGTGGTACTATCATTACTATCTTATATCTTTTGGCATGAACATGTGTATCACTACGATCGAGATTCAATAAGCCATTCATTTTAGGTACAAGACCATTGAAGGTATTATTCAAATAAACAGAGTAACCATTATTCTCCTTAAATGAATAACCGTATTGCGATAGACATAATCCAATCATGTCTATGCTCAACGCAAACACCAATCTTGATGGTAGAGGGAGCGTACGATATTTGATCAACCTTGGAAATACTTCCAACACATATCGTCATCTCACCTTTTAGCTAGTCTCCGTTTATTCCGTAGCTTTTGTTTCGAGTTACTAACACTTAGTAACCGAACCGGTATCTAATACCCTGGTGCTACTAGGAGTACTAGTAAAGTACACATTAACATAATGTATATCCAATATACTTCTATCGACAGCCTTCTCATCTACCAAGTATCTAGGGTAATTCTGCTCCAGTGGCTGTTCCTCTTATTACAGAAGCACTTAGTCTCGGGTTTGGGTTCAACCTTGGGTTTCTTCACTAGAGCAGCAGCTGATTTGACGTTTCATGAAGCATCCCTTTTTGCCCTTGCCCTTCTTGAAACTAGTGGTTTCACCAACCATGAACAATTGATGCTCCTTCTTGATTTCTACTTTTGTGGTGTCAAACATCGCGAATATCTCAAGGATCATCATATATGTCCCTGATACATTATAGTTCATCACGAAGCTCTAGCAGCTTGGTGGTAATGACTTCGGAGAAACATCAATATCTCATCTGGAAGATCAACTCCCACTCGATTCAAATGATTGTTGTACTCAGAGAATCTGAGCACAAGCTCAACAATTGAGCTTTTCTCCTTAGTTTGTAGGCTAAGAAAATCGTCGGAGGTCTTATACCTCTTGACGTGGGCACGAGCCTGAAATCCCAATTTCAGCCCTCGAAACATCTCATATGTTTTGCGACGTTTCAAAACGTCTTCGGTGCCTCAACTCTAAACCGTTTAACTGAACTATCACGTAGTTATCAAAATGTGTATGTCAGATGTTCGCAACATCCACAGACGACGTTCGAGGCTCAGCACACTGAGCGGTGCATTAAGGACATAAGCCTTCTATGAAGCAATGAGGACAATTCTCAGTTTGCGGACCTAGTCCGCATAATTGCTACTATCTACTTTCAACTAAATTTTCTCTAGGAACATATCTAAATAGTAGAACTAAAGCGCGAGCCACGACATAATTTGCGAAGTCCTTTTGACTATGTTCAGGATAATTAAGTTCATCTTATGAACTCCCACTCAGATAGACATCCCTCTAGTCATCTAAGTGATTACATGATCCGAGTCAACTACGCCGTGTCCGATCATCACGTGAGACGGACTAGTCATCATCGGTGAACATCTTCATGTTGATCGTATCTACCATACGACTCATGCTCGACCTTTCGGTCTCTTGTGTTCCGAGGCCATGTCTATACATGCTAGGCTCGTCAAGTCAACCTAAGTGTTTCGCGTGTGTAAATCTGTCTTACACCCGTTGTATGTGAACATTAGAATCTATCACACCCGATCATCATGTGGTGCTTTGAAACAACGAACTATCGCAACGGTGCACAGTTAGGGGGAACACTTTCTTGAAATTTTAATGAGGGATCATCTTATTTACTACCGTTGTTCTAAGCAAATAAGATGCATAAACATGATAAACATCACATGCAATCAAATAATAGTGACATGATATGGCCAATATCTTATAGCTCCTTTGATCTCCATCTTGGGGCTCCATGATCATCTTGTCACCGGCATGACACCATGATCTCCATCATCATGATCTCCATCATCGTGTCTCCATGAAGTTGCTTGCCAACTTATTACTTCTACTACTATGGCTACCGGTTAGCAATAAAGTAAAGTAATTACATGGCGTTGTTCAATGACACGCAGGTCATACAATAAATAAAGACAACTCCTATGGCTCCTGCCGGTTGTCATACTCATCGACATGCAAGTCGTGATTCCTATTACAAGAACATGATCAATCTCATACATCACATATCATTCATCACATTCTTCTTGGCCATATCACATCACATAGCATACCCTGCAAAAACAAGTTAGTCATCCTCTAATTGTTGTTTGCATGTTTTACGTGGCTGCTATGGGTTTCTAGCAAGAACGTTTCTTACCTACGCAAAAACCACAACGTGATATGCCAATTGCTATTTACCCTTCATAAGGACCCTTTTCATTGAATCCGATCCGACTAAAGTGGGAGAGACAGACACCCGCTAGCCACCTTATGCAACTAGTGCATGTCAGTCAGTGGAACCAGTCTCACGTAAGAGTACGTGTAAGGTCGGTCCGGGCCGCTTCATCCCACAATGCCGCCGAATCAAGATCGGACTAGTAACGGTAAGCATATTGAACAAAATCAACGCCCACAACTACTTTGTGTTCTACTCGTGCATAGAAACTACGCAATAGACCTAGCTCTTGATGCCACTGTTGGGGAACGTAGCAGAAATTCAAAATTTTCCTACGTGTCACCAAGATCTATCTATGGAGAAACCAGCAACGAGGGGAAGGAGAGTGCATCTACATACCCTTGTAGATTGCTATGCGGAAGCGTTCAAGAGAACGGGGTTGAAGGAGTCGTACTCGTCGTGATCCAAATCACCGGAGATCCTAGTGCCGAACGGACGGCACCTCCGCGTTCAACACACGTACAGCCCGGTGATGTCTCCCATGCCTTGATCCAGCAAGGAGAGAGGGAGAGGTTGAGGAAGACTCCATCCAGCAGCAGCACAACGGCGTGGTGGTGGTGGAGGAGCGTGGTACTCCAGCAGGGCTTCGCCAAGCACCGCAAGAGACGAGGAGGAGAGAGGTAGGGATGCGCCAGGGAGAGATCAAATCGTGTGTCTTGGGCAGCCCAAAACCCCCACTATTTATAGGAGAAGGGGAGGAGGGTGCACCCCCTCTAGGGTTCCCACCCATAGGGGGGCGGCAGCCCTAGATGGGATGGAGGGGGCGGCCAAGAGGGGGAGAAGGGGGCGCGCCCTAGGGTGGGCCTTAGGCCCATCTGCGCCTAGGGTTTCCCCCTTCTCCTCCTAACTGCGCCTTGGGCCTTGTGGGAGGTGCACCAGCCCACTCAGGGGCTGGTCCCTTCCCACACTTGGCCCATGCAAGCCTCCCGGGCTGGCGGCCCCACTTGGTGGACCCCCGGGACCCTCCCGGTGGTCCCGGTACGTTACCGATAAAACCCAAAACTTTTTCGGTGACCAAAACAGGACTTCCCATATATAAATCTTTACCTCCGGACCATTCCAGAACTCCTCGTGACGTCCGGGATCTCATCCGGGACTCCTAACAACATTCGGTAACCACATACAAACTTCCTTTATAACCCTAGCGTCATCGAACCTTAAGTGTGTAGACCCTACGGGTTCGGGAACCATGCAGACATGACCGAGACGTTCTCCGGTCAATAACCAACAGCGGGATCTGGATACCCATGTTGGTTCCCACATGTTCCACGATGATCTCATTGGATGAACCACGATGTCGAGGATTCGATCAATCCCGTATACAATTCCCTTTGTCTAGCGGTATTGTACTTGCCCGAGATTCGATCGTCGGTATCCCGATACCTTGTTCAATCTCGTTACCGGCAAGTCTCTTTTACTCGTTCCATAACACATCATCCCGTGATCAACTCCTTGGTCACATTGTGCACATTATGATGATGTCCTACCGAGTGGGCCCAGAGATACCTCTCCGTTTACACGGAGTGACAAATCCCAGTCTCGATTCGTGCCAACCCAACAGACACTTTTGGAGATACCTGTAGTGTACCTTTATAGCCACCCAGTTACGTTGTGACGTTTGGCACACCCAAAGTATTCCTATGGTATCCGGGAGTTGCACAATATCATGGTCTAAGGAAATGATACTTGACATTAGAAAAAGCTTTAGCATACGAACTACACGATCTTTGTGCTAGGCTTAGGATTGGGTCTTGTCCATCACATCATTCTCGCAATGATGTGATCCCATTATCAACGACATCCAATGTCCATGGTCAGGAAACCGTAACCATCTATTGATCAACGAGCTAGTTAACTAGAGGCTTACTAGGGACATGGTGTTGTCTATGTATCCACACATGTATCTGAGTTTCCTATCAATACAATTCTAGCATGGATAATAAACGATTATCATGAACAAGGAAATATAATAATAACTAATTTATTATTGCCTCTAGGGCATATTTCCAACACTTTACTCATTCCGTAATACATCACCACACAACTAACTCATTAGTCACATTGCTTGCAAGGCTTATTATAATGTGCATTACCGAGAGGGCCCAGAGATGCCTCTCCGATACTCGGAGTGAAAAATCCTAATCTCGATCTATGCCAACCCAACAAACACCTTCAGAGATACCTATAGAGCATCTTTATAATCACCCAGTTACATTGTGACATTTGATAGCACACAAGGTATTCCTCCGGTATCCGGGAGTTGCATAATCTCATAGTCGAAGGAATATGTATTTGACATGAAGAAAGCAATAGCAATAAAACTGAACGGTCAACATGCTAAGCTAACAGATGGGACTTGTCCATCACATCATTCTCCTAATGATGCGATCCCGTTCATCAAATGACAACACATGTCTATGGTTAGGAAACTTAACCATCTTTGATTAATGAGCTAGTCTAGTAGAGTCTTACTAGGGACACAATGTTTTGTCTATGTATCCACACATGTATCAAGTTTCCGGTTAATACAATTCTAGCATGAATAATAAACATTTATCATGATGTAAGGAAATATAAAATAACAACTTTATTATTGCCTCTAGGGCATATTTCCTTCATGCTCCACTTACCCCGTGCACACGGGGCCCCCTGTGTGTTGCTGCGGGTGTCGGTGTCAAAACCGGCGGATCTCGGGTAGGGGGTCCCGAACTGTGCATCTAAGGTCGATGGTAACACGAGACAGGGGACACGATGTTTACCTAGGTTCAGGCCCTCTCTATGGAGGTAATACCCTACGTCCTGCTTGATTGATCTGGATGAATATGAGTATTACAAGAGTTGATCTACCACGAGATCGTAATGGCTAAACCCTAAAAGCCTAGCCTGTATGACTATGGTAATGAATCTCTCTCCTCCGGACTAAGTCCTTTGGTTTATATAGACACCGGGAGGATCTAGGGTTACACAAGGTCGGTTAAAAAGAAAGGAATCTACATATTTGGTCGCCAAGATTGCCTTCCACGCCAAGGAGAGTCCCATCCGGACACGGGTGCAGTCTTCAGTCTTCGTATCTTCACAACCCATTAGTCCAGCCCATGGCTAACAGGCCGGACACCCTAGGACCCCTTAGTCCAGGACTCCCTCAGTAGCCCCTGAACCTGGCTTCAATGACAAGATACCTGGCGCGCAGATCTGTCTTCGGCATTGCAAGGCGGGTTCCTCCTTCCGAACTCCAAGATAGTCTTCAGACATATTGAACGTGTCCGGACCTGTAACATAAGTACCACAACTGTCGAGAGTATAGTATTTCACGGGTCCAATCTGCTGACAATTTTTATAACGCGACGTCAGGCTCGCCCGGTTATTTATTTCGAACCGTTTCATGTCCCACCGTAACATGTTTCGAGGCGTGGTTGCTATTGGCATGTTCTGTCAAAGCAGAGACCGTGTCCCCTTATTGCGGGATTCTCATCAATATGAGCGTGGGTAACCCAACCGTTCTGTTGGAAAGATTCCTTAGGAATAGGCATGTTTTCAGGCTCAGGAGGAGGCATTCAATACCCGCTGCCTTTATAAAGGAACCAAGGGCTGTCTTTTTACCTCAAAGCTCCCCTCAGCCTTTCCAACCTCGAGTTCTAGCACCCAAGGTTCGACTTTGTTGCTTCAAGCTTCCCCATCATGTCCAGACCCAGCCCCCGAGGCCGATGGGTGGCTTCCTCTGTTACAGAGGAGGATATTGCGAAGCTTCGGGCGGCCAGATACCTGACCGCGGATGTAACATCCCAAATTTGCAATTTGGAATGTTATACACTAGATCATCATGCATATCATATTTTCATGCATTTTGGTTGATCCTAGAAATTTCACGCAACTCAAGGACCCTCGGAGAGAGTTGGAGATTTCGTTATTTTCATATTTGAGAAGTTTTCTCAAATTTTGAAAAGAGGATCATTTGATTTATTTATTTCATCTTCAATAATTTTCCTATATCAAAAATGAGAGAGGGAATAATATGAATTTCCCAAATCTAGGAAAAATGAAGATTTAATGAATAAATCAAATTTTGGTTTTCCGGAGTTTTGTTTGCTTTTATTTGGATAGGGAAAAATGCGTGTTTTCAAAAATTGCATTCTAGGTCCGGAGTAAAGTTCTTTTTGTTCGACTCATTTTAAGGAGTCGGGGAAAATTTACTTTAGGAATTTTTGGAGTTCGTTTAGTTTTCTTTTCTTTGTTTTTCTATGCGCGGAACTATTTTAAAAAAAGGAGCAGCTCCCGCGCGCCAGGCCAGCCGGGCCAAGGCCCAGCCAGCCGGCCTCCTCCCTGCGCACAGCCCAGCCCCGCCGCCAGGCCGAGTCCGGCTTGGACTCCAAGCCAGCCGCCGCCGCCCCTTGTTGCCCCTTCCCCAAGAAACCCCCCTCCTAGTATAAATACCCCTCTACCCCCCCCTCTCCACCTCAAGCAGCAGCAGCAGCCACCGCCGCCTCCCGCCCCGAGCCGCGTGCCAGCCCCGCCGCCGCCGCCCTAGCGCCGCTGCCGCCCTAGCACCGCCGCCGCCTAGCTGCCGCCGCCGCCTAGACGCCGCGCCGCCTAGCCGCCGCCGTCTTTGCACCCCGCCGCCGCCGGAGCCCCTCGCCGGAGCCTCGTCGAGGTAGCCCCACGCCGCGCCTCTTTTTCTTCCGCCGTTTGTTTTCCGTTTCTTTGTTCGGTTCGTTCTTTCTTTGCAACCGGAGTTCTTAAGTTGAACTTTCTGGTTCGATCTCTTGTTCGAGTTTTACCTGTGCATTAGATGAGTACTTATTGTATGCTTGTTGTTTGTCTGCGATAGATCACCCGGATTGCGCCGCTTGTTACTTCGAAACCCTAGGTCTCGCGGATCATCAGCAAGGTAAGTAACACTTTGATCATACCTTTTCTACAATCCATGTTTTATTGCATTAGATCAATCCTCTCACATTGCATGATTAGGATCTAATTAAATTGTGGGATGGGAAGTAGATGAGGTAGTACCTATCACCTGTATTACTATGAAACCTTTGGGAGTTACTTCTACGTTTTCTTTTTATGCCATGCTATGCTAGTAGACGTGGATTGGGTGAGTGATATCCATGACAGATGTGAGTTGATAATTTTAATGGTTTATCTAAGGTGGCAACTTAAACACACATCTGGGTGGATTGAGGCACCTGATGTCTATCAGGACTTGCCTATTTTATTTTGGACCGCCACCCAGGCTCAAAGGGATCATAAGATCTTTCATGCTAGAAACTTCCGTGTGCAGCCACAAGCCATTATGGGCTCTAGCATAGTTGACTAAGTTGTGCGAACTCTTACAGTGGTAGACTAGCAGATGTAGGGGATGTAGGTGTACCGGTCTACCCGATCTTAAGGTGCTAGCGCTTCTGAAAGGCTATGTCTCGGTCATCCGTTTCTCAAACACCGTGTAGTGCGAGAAATCCAACGGAGGCGATCGAGTCTTGTGGGGAAAAGTGCACAAACCTCTGCAGAGTGTACCAACTAATCATGATTAGCCGTGTCCCCGGTTATGGACAACTTGAGTATCTAGTACTTGAATATCATGTGAATCTCAGCATGTTACTTCTAATAAATGTTGTTGGGTTTTAATTGTTCACTTAATTGGGATCGGAATGCTCTCAACCATTCTCGATGTTTCACAACCACCATGATAGTTAAATAAATTTATTCCTTTGCAGTAGGGAAAAACTGGCTTTACGCAAAACTGTAACCATAGAGCTTTCCACCAGCCATATATGCATATAGTATAGCTGTTTCATTCCATTACTCTCCATGTGTTACATTGCCAGCATATTCCATGTGCTGACCCGTTTTCGGGCTGCAACTTTCATGTTGCAGACTTTTCAGACGACGAGTAAGGTGCTTTTAGGTCGTGGTTCAATACCCAGTGATGCCGTTGGAGTTGATGGACCCATTTATCTTCCGAGTCTTCCGCTGTTATCATTATTAGATTGCCTTAAGCCATATTTATTGTAATAAGTTCTCTTTGAGACAACGATGTAATAAGTGTGTGATTGCCACTCTGCTATAAATCCTTCGATGTACTGTGTGGTGTCAGCATTACTGATCCAGGGATGACACCCGAGCACAGTAGACTTGATCCATTCGGGTCGGGTCGCCAAAGAGATGGTATCAGAGCACACGCTGACTGTAGGACACGACCACTAAGTTAAAGCCATAGATCACTATTCTCTTCTCATTTTCTAACTCCTCATCTTTTCTACTCTTTTAGGATGACGCACGCGAAGATTAAGTACGCCCAACCGGATGAAGGCACACCATTTGGATTTCACCTGAAGGAAGTCACCAAGTACCTGAACATTGGATTACCAAGCTTCACGGGAACCTTCAACGCCACTCTGCCTGAAGAGGAGCGCTGGAAGATTCAAGCTCACGTTCCGGGAAGAACATTCGCGCCAATCACAAAGCCTATAGATAGTGTTTTCAATGCACCAACCTGGAGTTTGGGAAGGAGCATGGCAGCTCATATCACCATAGGACGCATTGGAGAAGTTTATCAAGAAGACCTCAAGGACACTATCTACCAGATTTGCGGACGCCGAGATGAACAATGGGAGTTAGTCAGCACCAAGAAGGATAGATCCATTGCATCCTTCATCCAGGAGTTAAACCAGCACATTCGACGCCACGAGAACCAGATATGCAATGATATGATAGAGTTGAAGAATGCGAAGGCAAGGATCATCGAGCTAGAAGGATAACTGAAGTCTACACGCAAGGACTACATGGACGAGATCGTAGCTCTAGCAAGACACAATGGCGATCTTAAGCAGGAGATTGAAGAACTCAAGAGTAAGTTAGCATCCATGGAGGAAGACGAGTACGACACATGTCCGGACAACTACATCATCATCGACGACATCGATTCGGATCCAAGTGAACCCGACTTTGAAGACGAAGTTGGAGACCGTCAATTCTTTGGACCAGATTTGATTAAGGAGTCTGAACGGAAAGTTAAGTTGATTCGCGATAGGCTCAAGGTAGCCCAATCTAGGCAGAAGAGCTACGCAGACTCTAAACGCAAGGAGACAGTTTACAAAACCGGAGACAGAGTTTATCTCCGAGTATCCCCACTTCGAGGAGTTAAGCGCTTTGGAGTTAAGGGAAAATTAGCAGCGCGTTTCGTTGGACCGTATAAGATCTTGCAACGTATGGGAGAAGTCTCTTATAAGTTGGAATTACCAGAGGGACTGTCAGGAGTTCATGATGTATTCCATGTTTCTCAGCTGAAGAAATGTCATGCCGAGATGGCGGAGGTACCGCTAAGAGATACCGTGCCCCTCGAAGCGATTCAGTTGAAAGACGACTTAACGTATGAGGAGAAGCCAGTCAAGATTCTCGATTATGCCAGCAGAGTTACCCGTAGCAAGGTTATCAAGTTTTGCAAAGTTCAGTGGAACCACCACTCAGAGGATGAAGCCACCTGGGAAAGAGAAGAAGATTTTCTCAAGGACCAGCCTCACCTATTTTCTAGCCAACCCGAATCTCGAGGGGAGATTCATCTTAGGGGGGGTAGGTTTGTAACATCCCAAATTTGCAATTTGGAATGTTATACACTAGATCATCATGCATATCATATTTTCATGCATTTTGGTTGATCCTAGAAATTTCACGCAACTCAAGGACCCTTGGAGAGAGTTGGAGATTTCGTTATTTTCATATTTGAGAAGTTTTCTCAAATTTTGAAAAGAGGATCATTTGATTTATTTATTTCATCTCCAATAATTTTCCTATATCAAAAATGAGAGAGGGAATAATATGACTTTCCCAAATCTAGGAAAAATGAAGATTTAATGAATAAATCAAATTTTGGTTTTGCCGGAGTTTTGTTTGCTTTTATTTGGATAGGGAAAAATGCGTGTTTTCAAAAATTGCATTCTAGGTCCGGAGTAAAGTTCTTTTTGTTCGACTCATTTTTAGGAGTCGGGGAAAATTTACTTTAGGAATTTTTGGAGTTTGTTTAGTTTTCTTTTCTTTGTTTTTCTGCGTGCGGAACTATTTAAAAAAAAAGGAGCAGCTCCCGCGCGCCAGGCCAGCCGGGCCAAGGCCCAGCCAGCCGGCCTCCTCCCCGCACGCAGCCCAGCCCCGTCGCCAGGCCGAGTCCGGCTTGGACTCCAAGCCAGCCGCCGCCGCCCCTTGTTGCCCCTTCCCCAAGAAACCCCCCTCCTAGTGTAAATACCCCTCTACCCCCCCTCTCCACCTCAAGCAGCAGCAGCAGCAGCCACCGCCGCCTCCCGCCCCGAGCCGCGCGCCAGCCCCGCCGCCGCCGCCCTAGCGCCGCCGCCGCCTAGCTGCCGCCGCCGCCTAGCCGCCGCCGCCGTCTTTGCACCCCGCCGCCGCCGGAGCCCCTCGCCGGAGCCTCGTCGAGGTAGCCCCGCGCCGCGCCTCTTTTTCTTCCGCCGTTTGTTTTCCGTTTCTTTTTTCGGTTCGGTCTTTCTTTGCAACCGGAGTTCTTAAGTTGAACTTTCTGGTTCGATCTCTTGTTCGAGTTTTACCTGTGCATTAGATGAGTACTTATTGTATGCTTGTTGTTTGTCTGTGATAGATCACCCGGATTGCGCCGCTTGTTACTTCGAAACCCTAGGTCTCGCGGATCATCAGCAAGGCAAGTAACACTTTGATCATACCTTTTCTACAACCCATGTTTTATTGCATTAGATCAATCCTCTCACATTGCATGATTAGGATCTAATTAAATTGTGGGATGGGAAGTAGATGAGGTAGTACCTATCACCTGTATTACTATGAAACCTTTGGGAGTTACTTCTACGTTTGCTTTCTATGCCATGCTATGCTAGTAGACGTGGATTGGGTGAGTGATATCCATGACAGATGTGAGTTGATAATTTTAATGGTTTATCTAAGGTGGCAACTTAAACACACATCTGGGTGGATTGAGGCACCTGATGTCTATCAGGACTTGCCTGTTTTATTTTGGATCGCCACCCAGGCTCAAAGGGATCATAAGATCTTTCATGCTAGAAACTTCCGTGTGCAGCCACAAGCCATTATGGGCTCTGGCATAGTTGACTAAGTTGTGCGAACTCTTACAGTGGTAGACTAGCAGATGTAGGGGATGCAGGTGTACCGGTCTACCCGATTGTAAGGTGCTAGCGCTTCTGAAAGGCTATGTCTCGGTCATCCGTTTCTCAAACACCGTGTAGTGTGAGAAATCCAACGGAGGCGATCGAGTCTTGTGGGGAAAAGTGCGCAAACCTCTGCAGAGTGTACAAACTAATCATGATTAGCTGTGTCCCCGGTTATGGACAACTTGAGTATCTAGTACTTGAATATCATGTGAATCTCAACATGTTACTTCTAATAAATGTTGTTGGGTTTTAATTATTCACTTTATTGGGATCGGAATGCTGTCAACCATTCTCGATGTTTCACAACCACCATGATAGTTAAATAAATTTATTCCTTTGCAGTAGGGAAAAACTGGCTTTACGCAAAACTATAACCATAGAGCTTTCCACCAGCCATATATGCATATAGTATAGCTGTTTCATTCCATTACTCTCCATGTGTTACATTGCCAGCATATTCCATGTGCTGACCCGTTTTCGGGCTGCAACTTTCATGTTGCAGACTTTTCAGACGACGAGTAAGGTGCTTTTAGGTCGTGGTTCAATACCCAGTGATGCCGTTGGAGTTGATGGACCCATTTATCTTCCGAGTCTTCCGCTGTTATCGTTATTAGATGGCCTTAAGCCATATTTATTGTAATAAGTTCTCTTTGAGACAACGATGTAATAAGTGTGTGATTGCCACTCTGCTATAAATCCTTCGATGTACTGTGTGGTGTCAGCATTACTAATCCAGGGATGACACCCGAGCACAGTAGACTTGATCCATTCGGGTCGGGTCGCCACAGCGGAGATCCACCACCGGCTTCCTGCTCAAGGACAGGTTATTCCGACCCCCAGATCTGGTGAGAGGGTCGTATTCCTCTCTCACTTCCTTCAATGGCTAGGGTTTGCTCTTCACCCCTTCATCTGGGGGCTGATGTTTTTTTACAGACTAGATTTTCAGGATCTAGCCCCAGATTCTTTCCTCCACTTCTCGGTGTTTATCATTACGTGCGAGGCCTTCCTCCGAATCCCCCCACACTTCGGCTTATGGCTCAAGAACTTTATTCTGAAGCCGAAGGTGGTCAACGGGGAATAGGTGGAGTGCGGCGGTGCTGTAGTGAGCAAGCTTACCAACACTCTCTGGCCAAAAGGCTCTTTCATCAAAACTTCCAACCAATGGCAGTGAGAGTGGTTTTACGTCATGGAACCCCATAGTACCAAGTGGGCAGCTCTACATGCGTTCCGTTCTGTCCCTCCATTACAGTTTGCATCATGGATCAATAAGGGGCTGGACTGGGGATCAGTTGATGAAGTGCAGACTCTACAGAGCCGCATCCAAATCCTTCTTGAGAAGGACATCGATCTTGTCAATGTGATTCAAGTAATGCTAGTCCGCCGAACTCTGCCATGCCAGCGCTGGCCTCTCCGCATGTGGGAGTTTAATCCGGAAGGACCATGAACCCTCCATCACTTCTTCGGCATTACGGACAAAGGGATGTGGAAGTTGTTTTTCGGGAAACAAAAATATTGGCCGGACACCACTGATGACGCAGGCCTTGACTGCAACCGTCCGGACACCCTGGTAAGCACTTGACTTCCGAACACTTTGTTTTTAAGTATGCCGTAATGCATTACTGAGCAAACTATCTTCTTTCAGGGCTGGATAAAGAAAGCATAACTAATCAGATGTTCGCCCCCCCTTCCCGAAGGCTCAGCGGATCCCGTATTAACAAGGATGCGGGCCCCGGCACCATACCATATGCCTGTGAAGGAGGACAAGGCGGAGAGCAGGAGGGCCAAAGATGGCCTTCATCCCGAAGTTGTATCAGAATTTGTGTCCGGGGGAATCAAGATCCCATTGTCCGAAGACAAAAATGAAGGGGAAGTCAACATGTCTTCCCTCCATGGGAATAAAAGGGTCGCTTTCGAAGATTGGGAGGAAAAGGCTCCTAAGCGAGGCAAGATGCCTCTTTCGGGTGGCTCGGGTTTGGAGAACAACGTTATCGCACAGTCCTACGATGAGGACAAGCCTCAGACCAAATTGTAAGTGAACAAGGGTGTTTTAAACATGTCCCGTTCCTTTCTTGTAACGTCTAGATATGTTTTTTTGTAGATCGACACACAATCTTCTTCAACAGTCCTCCTCCTCGGGGGATCTTCTCCCGGAGATGATGGAAAGCGAGATGCCTCCACCGGTCTCCTCGCCCAATAGGGTGGACGACTTCGAGGTGTCGTCGCGGAGGGTCTCCCCCGATCAACAAGTGGTGCGAGGTATGGCGAAGACACTACCCGAAGGTGATACTTCGGTGGCCCAGGGTCCGGGGACCAACAATGAAGGCCCCGAACAGTCCGGTCTACAGCCCGATACGAATAAACGGATCCCTTCAAAGGGAGGTTGTACTCCTACAATAGCTTCCGGAGACCCAGAGGCACCGGATATATTGACGAACATGCTGTGGCAGGCGTCCGTCTCAGAGGAACATCGTACCTTGATGCGACGGTGGTTGAAAAGGTCATGTCCGCGAAAAGCGTATTGAATGAGGCCTTCGTGGGCCTGCTAAGAGACTTCGAGGTTTGTACTATAATATGTTCAATTGTGTTTTATTCACATAATACACATGTGTATAGATAGTAGCCCCTGAGACTCTGATTGGCTTTCTGAGGGAGGCGATCAGAAGATAAAAAGATATGCCCAGGAAATAATTTGATTAATTGGAACACATGTTGTGACCTCCCTGGTAACTGCTCGGACTACAGAGGTTGCGGATTTGCAACACAAGATTGATGAGGCGGATAATGATATCATGCTTATCAACATGTGACTTGACGAGGCACAAGGTATGTTTTTGGGGCAATCATAATATGCACGTGTTTGGTTGGCGAGTTTCTTCGTCGTTGCAGTCGCCGGGAGGCCTCTTCCCCTTATGTTCGATATTTAACTTGCCACCTGTTTGAAGACCCAACAGCTTCTGTTGGTATGATTAGCTGGTTTGTCGGGGTGGTTAAGAATCTGGTAGGGCCGGTCCAATACCTTGTCCAAATTGGATGGTCCGTTGATGTCTACTACACAACCTTCTTCTTGTTGACGTTGTTGGGCCTCCAAGTGCAGAGGTTTGTAAGACAGTAGCAAATTTCCCTCAAGTGGATGACCTAAGGTTTATCAATCCGTGGGAGGTGTAGGATGAAGATGGTCTCTCTCAAACAACCCTGCAACCAACTAACAAAGAGTCTCTTGTGTCCCCAACACACCCAATACAATGGTAAATTGTATAGGTGCACTAGTTCGCCGAAGAGATGGTGATACAAGTGCAATATGGATGATAGATATGGATATTTGTAATCTGAAAATATAAAAACAGCAAGGTAACTAATGATAAAAGTGAGCACAAACGGTATTTCAATGCTAGGAAATAAGGCCTAGGGTTCATACTTTCACTAGTGCAAGTTGTCTCAACAATAATAACATAATTGGATCACATAACTATCCCTCAACATGCAACAAAGAGTCACTCCAAAGTTACTAATAGCGGAGAACAAACGAAGAGATTATGGTAGGGTACGAAACCACATCAAAGTTATCCTTTCTGATCGATCTATTCAAGAGTCCGTAGTAAAATAACATGAAGCTATTCTTTCCATTCGATCTATCATAGAGTTCGTACTAGAATAATATCTTAAGACACAAATCAACCAAAACCCTAAGGTCACCTAGATACTCCAATGTCACCTCAAGTATCCATGGGTATGATTATATGATATGCATCACACAATCTCAAATTCATCTATTCAACCAACACAAAAGTACTTCAAAGAGTGCCCCAAAGTTTCTACTGGAGAGTCAAGACGAAAACGTGTGCCAACCCCTATGCATAGGTTCATGGGCGGAACCCACAAGTTGATAACCAAAACATACATCAAGTGAATCAATAGAATACCCCATTGTCACCACGGGTATCCCACACAAGACATACATCAAGTGTTCTCAAATCCTTAAAGACTCAATCCGATAAGATAACTTCAAAGGGAAAACTCAATCCATTACAAGAGAGTAGAGGGGGAGAAACATCATAAGATCCAACTATAATAGCAAAGCTCGCGATACATCAAGATCGTGACACCTCAAGAACACGAGAGAGAGAGAGAGAGATCAAACACATCGCTACTGGTACATACCCTCAGCCCCGAGGGAGAACTACTCCCTCCTCGTCATGGAGAGCGCCGGGATGATGAAGATGGCCACCGGTGAGGGTTCCCCCCTCCGACAGGGTGCCGGAACAGGGTCCCGATTGGTTTTTGGTGGCTACAGAGGCTTGCGGCGGCGGAACTCCCGATCTATTATGCTCTCTGATGGTTTTAGGGTATATTGATATATATATATATATATAGGCGAAAGAAGTCAGTCAGGGGAGCCACGAGGGGCCCACGAGGGTGGAGGGCGCGCCCAGGGGGTGGGCGCACCCCCTGCCTCATGCCTTCCTCATTGCTTCCCTTACGTACACTCCAAGTCTTCTGGATTGCTTCAGTTCCAAAAATAACTCTCCGGAAGGTTTCATTTCGTTTGGACTCCATTTGATATTCCTTTTCTGCGAAACATTGAAACAAGGAAAAAAAAACTGGCACTGGGCTCTGGTTTAATAGATTAGTCCCAAAAATAATATAAAATTGTTTAAATAAGCCCATTAAACATCCAAAAAAGAATATATATATATAATAGCATGGAACAATCAAAAATTATAGATGCGTTGGAGACGTATCAAGCATCCTCAAGCTTAAGTCCTGCTCGTCCTCGAGTAGGTAAATGATAAAAACAGAATTTTTGATGTGGAATGCTACCTAACATATTTATCCATGTAATTCTCTTTATTGTGGCAATAATATTCAGATCCATAAGATTCAAGACAAAAGTTTAATATTGACATAAAAATAATAATACTTCAAGCATACTAACAAAGTAATCATGTCTTCTCAAAATAACATGGCCAAAGAAAGCTATCCCTACAAAATCATATAGTCTGGCTATGCTCTATCTTCATCACACAAAATATTTAAATCATGCACAACCCTGATGACAAGCCAAGCAATTGTTTCATACTTTTGATGTTCTCAAACCTTTTCAATCTTCACGCAATACATGAGCGTGAGCCATGGACATAGCACTATAGGTGGAATAGAATGGTGGTTGTGGAGAAGACAAAAAGGGAGAAGATAGTCTCACACCAACTAGGCATATCAACGGGCTATGGAGATGCCCATCAATAGATATCAATGTGGGTGAGTAGGGATTGCCATGCAACAGATGCACTAGAGCTATAAGTGTATGAAAGCTCAAAAATAAACTAAGTGGGTGTGCATCCAACTCGCTTGCTCATGAAGACCTAGGGCATTTTGAGGAAGCCCATCATTGGAATATACAAGCCAAGTTCTATAACTCTATGTTTGGATGTTTGCATTTGGGCCTAGTATTGGGTATTGGCATTCATCTCGGCCGAATATCCCAAATACCAGCGTTTGGTTGTTCCTGGCATTCAACCGTGGCATTCGGGCTGGATATTGAGTGACCCGTTCCAAAGGCAATAAGCTCCCAGCCCAATTCAGAGCCTACATGCTCGACATCGTTGGGTATTCGGGATAATTCTCAACATGCCCTAGGAACAGCGGCGGCGCAGGTAGCCCATCCAGCCCTCCTCTTGTCCAACGACCAGTGCACCCTCCTGCCCCGCCGTACTTCTCTTTCCTTTTTCTTCCTCCCGGTAGAGAAGTTTGCTCTCATCTCTCTCTTCTGTGCATCATGGGTGGGGATCCTGTTCACGTAATGGGGGATCCTGCAGCTGCTCGCCGGCTACTCGGTCCGCGTCCCGGACCTCGACGCCGTCTACCCAAGGCCTCGCCTTGCACCTCGACGGCCGGCTACCCAGACACCGTCGTCGTGCCGCCGCTTTTCAGGTACTGCAAGGACGACACCTCGCTCGAAGTCCTCTTCCTGGACTGGTCCTTCTAGGCTGGCCATAGGTCAACATCCGTCCCTGGAGGCCACTCATGAAGCAGGTAGCAGTCCCTCTCATCTCTCTCTCCGATGGCCTCCTCATATCATTTGACATTCAATAGTTCAACCTCAATATCAAGTCTGTGGTCTGAATATCTAAACATCCAAACAAAAATATTGGCATTCAGTCTCAATACCAATATCAAGTGATATTGGTATTCAACCCAAGGCAATGCCAAGGCTTCGAATGCAAACATCCAAACGGAGCGTAATGAAAATTTCCCACTAGTATATGAAAGTGACAACATAGGGGACTCTCTATCATGAAGATCATGGTGCTACTTTGAAGCACAAGTGTGGTAAAAGGATAGTAGCATTGCCCCTTCTCTCTTTTTCTCTCAATTTTTTTGTTTTTTTGGCCTTCTCTTTTTTTGGCCTTTCTTTTTTTTCACCCAGAGTGTCATCCTGACTTGTGGGGGAATCATAGTATCCATCATCCTTTCCTCACATGGGACAATGCTCTAATAATGATGATCATCACAATTTTATTTACTTACAACTCAAGAATTACAACTCGATACTAGAACAAAATATGACTCTATATGAATGCCTCCGGCGGTGTACCGGGATGTGCAATGACTCATGAGTGACATGTATGAACGAATTGTGAACGGTGGCTTTGCCACAAATACGATGTCAACTTCATGATCATGCAAAGCGATATGACAATGATGAAGCGTGTCATAGTAAACGAAATGGTGGTAAGTTGCATGGCAATATATCTCGGAATGGCTATGGAAATGCCATAATAGGTAGGTATGGTGGATGTTTTGAGGAAGGTAAATGGTAGGTTTATGTGTTGGAAATATGCCCTAGAGGCAATAATAAAAGCATTATTATTATATTTCCTTGTTCATGATAATTGTCTTTATTCATGCTATAATTGTGTTATCCGGAAATCGTAATACATGTGTGAATAACAGACACCAACATGTCCCTAGTAAGCCTCTAGTTGACTAGCTCGTTGTTCAACAGATAGTCATGGTTTCCTGACTATGGACATTGGATGTCATTGATAACGAGATCACATCATTAGGAGAATGATGTGATGGACAAGACCCAATCCTAAACATAGCATAAAGATCGTATAGTTCGTTTGCTAGAGTTTTTCCAATGTCAAGTATCTTTTCCTTAGACCATGAGATCGTGTAACTCCTGGATACCATAGGAGTGCTTTGGGTATACCAACCGTCACAACGTAACTGGGTGACTATAAAGGTAGACTACGGGTATCTCCGAAAGTATCTGTTGGGTTGACACGGATCAAGACTGGGATTTGTCACTCCGTATGATGGAGAGGTATCACTTGGCCCACTCAGTAATGCATCATCATAATGAGCTCAAAGTAACCAAGTGTCTGGTCACGGGATCATGCATTACGGTACGAGTAAAGTGACTTGCCGGTAACGAGATTGAACGAGGTATTGGGATACCGATGATCGAATCTCGGGCAAGTAACATATCGATTGACAAAGGGAATTGCATACGGGGTTGCTTGAATCCTCGACATCGTGGTTCATCCGATGAGATCATCGTGGAGCATGTGGGAGCCAACATGGGTATCCAGATCCCGCTGTTGGTTATTGACTGGAGAGTCGTCTCGGTCATGTCTGCCTGTCTCCCGAACCCGTAGGGTCTACACACTTAAGGTTCGGTGACGCTAGGGTTGTGAAGATATGTATATGCAGTAACCCGAATGTTGTTCGGAGTCCTGGATGAGATCCCGGACATCACGAGGAGTTCCAGAATGGTCCGGAGGTAAAGAATTATATATAGGAAGTGCTATTTCGGCCATCGGGACAAGTTTCGGGGTCACTGGTATTGTACCGGGACCACCGGGTGGGGCCACCTACTCCGGGGCGGCACATGGGCTGTAGGGGGTGCGCCTTGGCCTATATGGGCCAAGGGCACCAGCCCCAAAAGGGCCCATGCGCCTAGGGTTTGGGGGAAACCCTAAAGGGGGCGCCCCCTTGCTTGGGGGGCAAGCCTCCCACCCCTTGGCCGCCGCCCCCCTAGGAGATTGGATCTCCTAGGGCCGGCTCCCCCCCTAGACACCCCTATATATAGTGGGGGAGATGGAGGACATCATACCTCAGCCTTTGGCGCCTCCCTCTCCCCTGTTACATCTCTCTCTCGTAGTATAGGCGAAGCCCTGCTACTGTGACGCCCTGCATCCACCACCACACCGTCGTGCTGCTGGGTCTTCATCAACTTCTCCTCTCCCCTTGCTGGATCAAGAAGGAGGAGACGTCACACTGACCGTACATGTGTTGAACGCGGAGGTGCCATCCGTTCGGTGCTAGGATCTCCGGTGATTTGGATCACGTCGTGTACGACTACTTCGTCCCCGTTCTTTGAACGCTTCCACTCGCGATCTACAAAGGTATGTAGATGCATCCGATTACTCGTTGCTAGATGAACTCATAGATGGATCTTGGTGAAGCCGTAGGAAAATTTTTGTTTTCTGCAACGTTCCCCAACAGTGGCATCATGAGCTAGGTCTATGCGTAGTTCTTCTTGCGCGAGTAGAACACAATTTGTTGTAGGCGTAGATGTTGTCAACTTTCTTGCCGCTACTAGTCTTATCTTGCTTCAACGTTATTGTGGGATGAAGCGGCCCGGACCAACCTTACACGTATGCTTACGTGAGACCGGTTCCACCGACTAACATGCACTAGTTGCATAAGGTGGCTGGCGGGTGTCTGTCTCTCCTACTTTAGTTGGAGCAGATTCGATGAAAAGGGTCCTTATGAAGGGTAAATAGAAGTTGACAAATCACGTTGTGGCTTTCACGTAGGTAAGAAAACGTTCTTGCTAGAACCCTTATTCAGCCACGTAAAACTTGCAACAACAATTAGAGGACGTCTAACTTGTTTTTGCAGCAAGTGCTTTGTGATATGATATGGCCAAAGTTGTGATGAATGATGAATGATCCATATATGATGTATGAGTTGTTCATGCTATTGTAATAGGAATCACGACTTACATGTCGATGAGTATGACAACCGGCAGGAGCCATAGGAGTTGTCTTTATTTTTGTATGACCTGCGTGTCATTGAGAAACGCCATGTAAATTACTTTACTTTATTGCTAAATGCGTTAGCCATAGTAGTAGAAGTAATAGTTGGAGAGCAACTTCATGGAGACACGATGATGGAGATCATGATGATGGAGATCATGGTGTCAAGCCGGTGACAAGATGATCATGGAGCCCCAAGATGGAGATCAAAGGAGCTATGTGATATTGGCCATATCATGTCACGTTTATTATTTGATTGCATGTGATGTTTATCATGTTTTGCATCTTGTTTACTTAGAACGACGGTAGTAAATAAGATGATCCCTCATAATAATTTCAAGAAGTGTTCCCCCTAACTGTGCACCATTGCGACAGTTCGTTGTTTCAATGCACCACGTGATGATCGGGTGTTTGATCCAAACGTTCACATACAACGGGTGTAAGACAGATTTACACATGGAAACACTTAGGTTGACTTGACGAGCCTAGCATGTACAGACATGGCCTCGGAACACAGAAGACCGAAAGGTCGAGCATGAGTCGTATAGAAGATACGATCAACATGAAGATGTTCACCGACGTTGACTAGTCCATCTCACGTGATGATCGGACACGGCCTAGTTGACTCGGATCATGTTATACTTAGATGACTAGAAGAGGGATGTCTATCTAAGTGGGAGTTCATTGAATAATTTGATTAGATGAACTTAATTATCATGAACTTAGTCTAAAATATTTACAATATGTCTTGTAGATCAAATGGCCAACGTAGTCCTCAACTTCAACGCGTTCCTAGAGAAAACCAAGCTGAAAGACGATTGCAGCAACTATACGGACTGGGTCCGGAACCTGAGGATCATCCTCATAGCTGCCAAGAAAGATTATGTCCTACAAGCACCGCTAGGTGACCCGCCTGTCCCATAGAACCAAGACGTTATGAACGCTTGGCAGACACGTGCTGATGACTACTCCCTCGTTCAATGCGGCATACTTTACAGTTTAGAGCCGGGGCTCCAAAAGCGTTTTGAGAGACATGGAGCATATGAGATGTTCGAAGAGCTGAAAATGGTTTTTCAAGCTCATGCCCGGGTCGAGAGATATGAAGTCTCCGACAAATTCTTTAGCTGTAAGATGGAGGAAAATAGTTCTGTCAGTGAGCACATACTCACTATGTCTGGGTTACATAACCGCTTGACTCAGCTGGGAGTTAATCTCCCGGATGATGCGGTCATTGATAGAATCCTCCAGTCGCTTCCACCAAGCTACAAGAGCTTTGTGATGAACTTCAATATGCAGGGGATGGAAAAGACCATTCCTGAGGTATTTGCAATGCTGAAATCAGCAGAGGTAGAAGTCAAGAAGGAACATCAAGTGTTGATGGTCAATAAAACCACTAAGTTCAAGAAGGGCAAGGGTAAAAAGAACTTCAAGAAGGACGGCAAGGGAGTTGCCGCGCCCGGCAAGCAAGCTGCTGGGAAGAAGCCAAAGAATGGACCCAAGCCCGAGACTGAGTGCTTTTATTGCAAGGGAAGTGGTCACTGGAAGCGAAACTGCCCCAAATACTTAGCAGACAAGAAGGCCGGCAAAAAAAAGGTATATATGATATACATGTAATTGATGTGTACCTTACTAGTACCCGTAGTAGCTCCTGGGTATTTGATACCGGTGTAGTTGCTCACATTTGTAACTCAAAGCAGGGGCTGCGGAATAAGCGGAGACTGGCAAAGGACGAGGTGACGATGCGCGTCGGGAATGGTTCCAAGGTCAATGTGATCACCGTCGGCACGCTACCTCTATATTTGCCTTCGGGATTAGTTTTAAACCTTAATAATTGTTATTTAGTGCCAGCTTTGAGCATGAACATTGTATCGGGATCTCGTTTAATTCGAGATGGCTACTCATTTAAATCCGAGAATAATGGTTGTTCTATTTATATGAGAGATATGTTTTATGGTCATGCTCCTATGGTGAATGTTTTATTCTTAATGAATCTCGAGCGTAATGCTACACATATTCATAGTGTGAGTACCAAAAGATGTAAGGTTGATAATGATAGTCCCACATACTTGTGGCACTGCTGCCTTGGTCACATAGGTGTCAAACGCATGAAGAAGCTCCATGCTGATGGACTTTTAGAGTCTCTTGATTATGAATCATTTGACACGTGTGAACCATGCCTCATGGGTAAAATGACCAAGACTCCGTTCTCAGGAACAATGGAGCGAGCAACCAACTTATTGGAAATCATACATACTGATGTGTGCGGTCCAATGAGCATTGAGGCTCGCGTGGCTATTGTTATGTTCTCACCCTCACTGATGACTTGAGTAGATATGGGTATATCTACTTAATGAAACACAAGTCTGAAACCTTTGAAAAGTACAAGGAATTTCAGAGTGAGGTTGAGAATCAACGTGACAGGAAGATCAAGTTTCTATGATCAGATCGTGGAGGAGAATACTTGAGTCACAAATTTGGCACACACTTAAGAAAATGTGGAATAGTTTCACAACTGACGCCGCCTGGAACACCTCAGCGTAATGGTGTGTCCGAACATCGTAATCGCACTCTATTAGATATGGTGCGATCTATGATGTCTCTTACCGATTTACCGCTATCTTTTTGGGGCTATGCTTTAGAGACTGCCGCATTCACTTTAAATAGGGCTCCGTCGAAATCCGTTGAGACGACACCGTATGAATTATGGTTTGGGAAGAAACCTAAGTTGTCGTTTCTAAAAGTTTGGGGATGCGATGCTTATGTCAAGAAACTTCAACCTGAAAAGCTCGAACCCAAGTCGGAAAAATGCGTCTTCATAGGATACCCTAAACAAACTGTTGGGTATACCTTCTACCTCAGATCCGAAGGCAAGATCTTTGTTGCCAAGAATGGATTCTTTCTAGAGAAAGAGTTTCTCTCGAAAGAAGTAAGTGGGAAGAAAGTAGAACTTGATGAAGTATTACCTCTTGAACCGGAAAATGGCGCAACTCAAGAAAATGTTCCTGAGGTGCCTGCACCGACTAGAGAGGAAGTTAATGATAATGATCAAGATACTTCTGATCAAGCTCCTACTGAAATTCGAAGGTCCACAAGGACATGTTCCGCACCAGAGTGGTACGGCAACCCTGTCTTGGAAATCATGTTGTTAGACAACGGTGAACCTTCGAACTATGAAGAAGCGATGGCGGGCCCGGATTCCGACAAATGGCTAGAAGCCATGAAATCCGAGATAGGATCCATGTATGAAAATGAAGTATGGACTTTGACTGACTTGCCCATTGAACGGCGAGCCATAGAAAATAAATGGATCTTTAAGAAGAAGACAGACGCGGATGGAAATGTGACCATCTATAAAGCTCGGCTTGTCGCTAAGGGTTATCGACAAGTTCAAGGGGTTGACTACGATGAGACTTTCTCACCGGTAGCGAAGCTAAAGTCCGTCCGAATCATGTTAGCAATTGCCGCATTTTACGATTATGAGATATGGCAAATGGACGTCAAAACGGCATTCCTTAATGGTTTCCTTAAGGAAGAATTGTATATGATGCAACCGGAAGGTTTTGTCGATCCTAAGAATGCTGACAAAGTGTGCAAGCTCCAATGCTCGATTTATGGGCTGGTGCAAGCATCTCGGAGTTGGAACATTCACTTTGATGAGATGATCAAAGCGTTTGGGTTTACGCAGACTTATGGAGAAGCCTGCGTTTACAAGAAAGTGAGTGGGAGCTGTGTAGCATTTCTCATATTATATGTAGATGACATACTTTTGATGGGAAATGATATAGAACTCTTGGACAGCATCAAGGCCTACTTGAATAAGAGTTTTTCAATGAAGGACCTTGGAGAAGCTGCTTATATATTAGGCATCAAGATCTATAGAGATAGATCAAGACGCCTCATAGGTCTTTCACAAAGCACATACCTTGATAAGATATTGAAGAAGTTCAATATGGATCAGTCTAAGAAGGGGTTCTTGCCTGTGTTACAAGGTATGAAATTGATCTCAGCTCAATGTCCGACCACGGCAGAAGATATAGAAGAGATGAGTGTCATCCCCTATGCCTCAACCATAGGTTCTATTATGTATGCCATGCTGTGTACCAGACCTGATGTAAACCTTGCCGTAAGTTTGGTAGGAAGGTACCAAAGTAATCCCGGCAAGGAACACTGGACAGCGGTCAAGAATATCCTGAAGTACCTGAAAAGGACTAAGGAAATGTTTCTCATTTATGGAGGTGACGAAGAGCTCATCGTAAAGGGTTACATCGACGCTAGCTTCGACACAGATCTGGATGAATCTAAGTCACAAACCGGATACGTGTATATTTTGAATGGTGGGGCAGTAAGCTGGTGCAGTTGCAAGCAGAGCGTCGTGGCGGGATCTACATGTGAAGCGGAGTACATGGCAGCCTCAGAGGCAGCACATGAAGCAATATGGGTGAAGGAGTTCATCACCGACCTAGGAGTCATACCCAATGCGTCGGGGCCAATCAAACTCTTTTGTGACAACACTGGAGCTATTGCACTTGCCAAGGAGCCCAGGTTTCACAAAAAGACAAGGCACATCAAGCGTCGCTTCAACTCCATTCGTGAAAATGTTCAAGATGGAGACATAGAGATTTGTAAAGTACATACGGACCTGAATGTAGCAGATCCGTTGACTAAACCTCTCCCTAGGGCAAAACATGATCAACACCAGAATTCCATGGGTGTTCGATTCATCACAATGTAACTAGATTATTGACTCTAGTGCAAGTGGGAGACTGTTGGAAATATGCCCTAGAGGCAATAATGAAAGCATTATTATTATATTTCCTTGTTCATGATAATTGTCTATTGTTCATGCTATAATTGTGTTATCCGGAAATCGTAATACATGTGTGAATACATAGACCACAACACGTCCCTAGTAAGCCTCTAGTTGACTAGCTCGTTGTTCAACAGATAGTCATGGTTTCCTGACTATGGACATTGGATGTCATTGATAACGAGATCACATCATTAGGAGAATGATGTGATGGACAAGACCCAATCCTAAACATAGCATAAAGATCGTATAGTTCGTTTGCTAGAGTTTTTCCAATGTCAAGTATATTTTCCTTAGACCATGAGATCGTGTAACTCCCGGATACCGTAGGAGTGCTTTGGGTATACCAAACGTCACAACGTAACTGGGTGACTATAAAGGTAGACTACGGGTATCTCCGAAAGTATCTGTTGGGTTGACACGGATCAAGACTGGGATTTGTCACTCCGTATGATGGAGAGGTATCACTGGGCCCACTCAGTAATGCATCATCATAATGAGCTCAAAGTAACCAAGTGTCTGGTCACGGGATCATGCATTACGGTACGAGTAAAGTGACTTGCCGGTAACGAGATTGAACGAGGTATTGGGATACCGACGATCGAATCTCGGGCAAGTAACATATCGATTGACAAAGGGAATTGCATACGGGGTTGCTTGAATCCTCGACATCGTGGTTCATCCGATGAGATCATCGTGGAGCATGTGGGAGCCAACATGGGTATCCAGATCCCGCTGTTGGTTATTGACCGGAGAGTCGTCTCGGTCATGTCTGCCTGTCTCCCGAACCCGTAGGGTCTACACACTTAAGGTTCGGTGACGCTAGGGTTGTGAAGATATGTATATGCATTAACCCGAATGTTGTTAGGAGTCCCGGATGAGATCCGGACGTCACGAGGAGTTCCGGAATGGTCCGGAGGTAAAGAATTATATATAGGAAGTGCTATTTCGGCCATCGGGACAAGTTTCGGGGTCACCGGTATTGTACCGGGACCACCGGAAGGGTCCCGGGGGTCCACCGGGTGGGGCCACCTGCTCCGGGGGGGCACATGGGCTGTAGGGGGTGCGCCTTGGCCTATATGGGCCAAGGGCACCAGCCCCAAAAGGGCCCATGCGCCTAGGGTTTGGGGGAAACCCTAAAGGGGGCGCCCCCTTTCTTGGGGGGAAAGCCCCCCACCCCTTGGCCGCCGCCCCCCTAGGAGATTGGATCTCCTAGGGCCGGCTCCCCCCCTAGACACCCCTATATATAGTGAGGGAGATGGAGGACATCATACCTCAGCCTTTGGCGCCTCCCTCTCCCCTGTTACATCTCTCTCTCGTAGTATAGGCGAAGCCCTGCTACTGTGACGCCCTGCATCCACCACCACACCGTCGTGCTGCTGGGTCTTCATCAACTTCTCCTCTCCCCTTGCTGGATCAAGAAGGAGGAGACGTCACGCTGACCGTACGTGTGTTGAACGCGGAGGTGCCGTCCGTTCGGTGCTAGCATCTCCGGTGATTTGGATCACGTCGTGTACGACTACTTCGTCCCCGTTCTTTGAATGCTTCCGCTCGCGATCTACAAAGGTATGTAGATGCATCCGATTACTCGTTGCTAGATGAACTCATAGATGGATCTTGGTTAAGCCGTAGGAAAATTTTTGTTACCGGCGAAAGTTGCGTTGTACTAGAGAGGCTAGTAATGGTGGATGGGTGAGAGTGCGTATAATCCATGGACTCAACATTAGTCATAAAGAACTCACATACTTATTGCAAAAATCTATTAGTTATCGAAACAAAGTACTACGTGCATGGTCCTAGGGGGATAGATTGGTAGGAAAAGACCATCGCTCGTCCCCGACCGCCACACATAAGGAAGACAATCAATAAATAAATCATGCTCCGACTTCATCACATAACGGTTCACCATATGTGCATGCTACGGGAATCACAAACTTTAACAAAAGTATTTCTCAAATTCACAACTACTCACTAGCATGACTCTAATATTACCATCCTCATATCTCAAAACAATCATCAAGTATCAAACTTCTCATAGTATTCAATGCACTCTATATGAAAGTTTTTATTATATCCCTCTTGGATGCCCATCATATTTAGGACTAATTTCATAACCAAAGCAAATTACCATGCTGTTCCAAAGACTCTCAAAATAATATAAGTGAATCATGAGAGTTCATCTATTCCTTCAAAATAAAACCACCATCGTGCTCTAAAAACATATAAGTGAAGCACTAGAGCAAATGACAAACTACTCCAAAAGATATAAGTGAAGATCAATGCTTAGTTGAATAATTATGCAACTATGTGAAGACTCTCCCATTTAATAATTTCATATATTGATATTTTATTCAAACAGCAAGCAAAACAAAGTAAAATGAAATTCTAAGAATGGCAAACATCATGTGAAGAAGCAAAAACTTAGGATCAAACGAAACTAACCGATAGTTGTTGAAGAAGAAAGGTGGCATGCCAGCCGGGGCATCCCCAAGCTTAGACGCTCGAGACTTCTTGAAATATTATCTTGGGATGGCTTGGGCATCCACAAGCTTTGAGCTTTTGTGTCTCCTTAATTCCTCGCATATCACGGTCTCCCTAAATCTCAAAAGCTTCATCCACACAAAACTCAACAAGGACTCGTGAGATAAGTTAGTATAAACCAATGCAAAAACCTTATCATACTCTACTGTAGCAAATCACTAAAATTATTATTCAACATTGCATACTAAATGCCTCTGCATATTTAATAATCCTATCCTCAAATAGAATCATTAAAGAAGCAAACATATGCAAACAATGCAAACATAACAGCAATCTGCCTAAACAGGACAAATTGTAAAGAGTGCAGCAAGATCCATACTTCCCTACCTCCAAAAATTATGAAAGAAAATTCCCACTGTAGTAAATTTATCAGAGCTTATTATTCAAAAGGTTTCAACATTTTATCACATTCTAACTTCTCTAAGGAATTTTTGCAACAGCGGTAAACTTTCTATTTTCAAACAGCAACATGTGGACTTGTAAAATGGGCATAGTAAAGGCTATCAATGCCACTTTTATTGAAATGAAAGATGCAAAACATTTTTCTAAATAACATCAAGAAAATCCTAACAAAATAAATTGACGCTCCAAGAAAAACACATATCATGTGGTGAATAAAAATATAGCTCCAAGTAAAGTTACCGATGAACGAAGACGAAAGAGGGGATGCCTTCCAGGGCATTCCCAAGCTTAGGCTCTTGGTTGTCCTTGAATATTGCCTTGGGGTGCCTTGGGCATCCCCAAGCTTAGGCTCTTGCCACTCCTTATTCCATAGTCCATCGAATCTTTACCCAAAACGTGAAAATTTCACAACACAAAACTTAACAGAAAACTCGTAAGCTCCGTTAGTACAAGAAAATAAATCACCACTTAGGTACTATTGTGAACTCATTCTAAATTCATATTGGTGTAATATCTACTTTATTCCAACTTCTCTATGGTTCATACCCTCCGATACTACTCATAGATTCATCAAAATAAGCAAACAACACAATGAAAATAGAATCTGTCAAAAACAGAAAAGTTTGTAGTAATTTGTATCAAATGTACACTTCTGGAACCCCCAAAATCCTTAGAAGTTAGGAAGTCCTAGGCAATTTGTTTATTAATCTACTGCAAGTGGAATTGGTATTTTATCGCTCTCTGGTAAAAAATGAAAATTATTCTCGTGAGTGCATACTTTCTGTTTTTGACAGCAAGATCAAATAACAATCACCCAAGAAGATCCTAAAGGCTTTACTTGGCATAAACACTAATTAAAACATAAAACCACATCTAACCAGAGGCTATACGAATTATTTATTACTAAACAGGAACAAAAATCAAGGAGCAGAAATAAAATTGGGTTGCCTCCCAACAAGCGCTAATATTTAACGCCCCTAGCTAGCCATGATGATGTCAATTATGCTCACATAAAAGATAAGAATTGAAACATAAAGAGAGCATCATGAAGAATATGACTAGCACATTTAAGTCTAACCCACTTCCTATGCATAGGGATTTTGTGAGCAAACAACTTATGGGAACAAGAATCAACTTGCATAAGAAGGTAAAACAAGCATAACTTCAAAACTTTAAGCACATAGAGAGGAAACTTGATATTATTGCAACTCTTACAAGCATATATTCCTCCCTCATAATAAATTTCAGTAGAATCATTAATAAATTCAACATTATAACCATCACATAAGGCATTATTTTCATGATCTACAAGTATGCAAAGTTGACACTCTTCCAAAATAGTGGGATTAACATTAACTAAAGTCATGACCTCTCCAAACCCACTTTCACAATTATCACACTAAGATTCAACACCCTCCAAAATAGTGGGATCATTCCTTCCTAAAGTTGACACTCTTACAAACCCACTTTCATCAATATAATCATCATAAATAGGAGGCATGCTATCATCAAAATAAATTTGCTCATCAAAACTTGGGGGACAAAAAATATCATCTTCATCAAACATAGCATCCCCAAGCTTGTGGCTTTGCATATCATTAGAATAATGGATATTCAAGGAATTCATACTAATAACATTGCAATCATGCTCATCATACAAACATTTAGTGCCAAACATTTTAATGCATTCTTCTTCTAACACTTTGGCACAATTATCGGAATCCTTATTTTCACGAAAGACATTAAAAAGATGAAGCATATGAGATAACCTTAATTCCATTTTTAGTTTTCTTTTATAAACTAAACTAGTGCTAAAACAAGAAACAAAAAGATTCAATTGCAAGATCTAAAGATATACCTTCAAGCGCTAACCTCCCCGACAACGGCGTCAGAAAAGAGCTTGATGTCTACTACACAACCTTCTTGTTGTAGACGTTGTTGGGCCTCCAAGTGCAGAGGTTTGTAGGACAGTAGCAAATTTACCTCAAGTGGATGACCTAAGGTTTATCAATCTATGGGAGGCGTAGGATGAAGATGGTCTCTCTCAAACAACCCTGCAACCAAATAACAAAGAGTCTCTTGTGTCCCCAACACACCCAATACAATGGTAAATTATATAGGTGCACTAGTTCGGGAAGAGATGGTGATACAAGTGCAATATGGATGATAGATATGGGTATTTGTAATCTGAAAATATAAAAACAACAAGGTAACTAATGATAAAAGTGAGCACAAACGGTATTGCAATGCTAGGAAATAAGGCCTAGGGTTCATACTTTCACTAGTGCAAGTTCTCTCAACAATAATAACATAATTGGATCACATAATATCCCTCAACATGCAACAAAGAGTCACTCCAAAGTTACTAATAGCGGAGAACAAACGAAGAGATTATGGTAGGGTACGAAACCACCGCAAAGTTATCCTTTCTGATCGATCTATTCAAGAGTCCATAGTAAAATAACATGAATCAATTCTTTCCATTCGATCTATCATAGAGTTCGTATGAGAATAACACCTTAAGACACAAATCAACCAAAACACTAATGTCACCTAGATACTCCAATGTCACCTCAAGTATCCGTGGGTATGATTATACGATATGCATCACACAATCTCAGATTCATCTATTCAACCAACACAAAAGTACTTCAAAGAGTGCCCCAAAGTTTCTACCGGAGAGTCAAGACGAAAACGTGTGCCAACCCCTATGCATAGGTTCATGGGCAGAACCCACAAGTTGATCACCAAAACATACATCAAGTGAATCAATAGAATACCCCATTGTCACCACGGGTATCCCACGCAAGACATACATCAAGTTTTCTCAAATCCTTAAAGACTCAATCCAATAAGATAACTTCAAAGGGAAAACTCAATCCATTACAAGAGAGTAGAGGTGGAGAAACATCATAAGATCCAACTATAATAGCAAAGCTCGCGACACATCAAGATCGTGCCACCTCAAGAACACGACAGAGAGAGAGAGAGATCAAACACATAGTTATTGGTACATTCCCTCAGCTCTGAGGGAGAACTACTCCCTCCTCGACATGGAGAGTGCCGGGATGATGAAGATGGCCACCGGTGAGGGTTCCCCCCTCCGGGAGGGTGCCGGAATAGGGTCCCGATTGGTTTTTGGTGGCTACAGAGGCTTGCGGCAGCAGAAGTCCCGGTCTATTCTGCTCTCTGATGGTTTTATTGTATATTGATATATATAGGTGAAAGAAGTCGGTCAGGGGAGCCATGAGGGGCCCACGAGGGTGGAGGGCGCGCCCAGGGGGGTGGGGGCGCCCCCTGCCTCGTGCCTTCCTCATTGCTTCCCTTACATACACTCCATGTCTTCTGGATTGCTTCCGTTCCAAAAATAACTCTCCCGAAGGTTTCATTCCGTTTGGACTTCGTTTGATATTCCTTTTCTGTGAAACACCGAAACACAGGAAAAAACAAAAACTGGCACTGGGCTTCGGGTTAATAGGTTAGTCCCAAAAATAATATAAAAGTGTTAAAATAAGCCCATTAAACATCCAAAACAGAATATATAATAGCATGGAACAATCAAAAATTATACGTTGGAGACGTATCATCCGTCTCTGTTTGCCTTGAATGGCTTTTTCCGTTGACCGGATTTGGGGCTGCTGAATCTGGTGTTGACCGTTGTGTCATGCGTTCTTTCGTTATCATTGCGGTGTTTGTATTTACTGCGTCGTGGTTTGCCATTGTTGTCCCGGACTTCAGAAGTGCCCAGATCACTGGCATTGTTGCATCTACGAGCAAGCCACCTGTCTTCTCCCGTGCAAAAGCGGTTCATCAGAGCGGTAAGGACTGGCATGGATTTTGGTTTTTCTTGACCGAGGTGGCGAGCGAGCCACTCGTCCCGGACGCTGTGCTTGAAGGCCGCTAGGGCTTTCGCGTCCGGACAGTCGACGATTTGGTTATTTTTAACTAAGAACCTAGTCCAGAGCTTCTTAGCTGACTCTCCGGGTTGCTGGACAATGTGACTGAAGTCATCGGCATCTGGTGGCCGGACATAAGTACCTTGGAAGTTGTCACGGAAGGCGTCTTCCAGATCCACCCAGTTGTCGATAGAGTTTTCAGGCAGACTGTTTAACCAGTACCTTGCTGGTCCTTTGAGTTTTAGTGGGAGGTATTTGATGGCATGAAGGTCATCTCCACAAGCCATATGAATATGGAGAAGAAAATCCTCGATCCATACCGCGGGATCAGTTGTTCCATCATATGATTCGATATTCACGGGTTTAAACCCTTCTGGGAATTCATGCTCCATTACTTCGTTAGTGAAGCAGAGTAGGTGTGTGGCGCCTCTATATTGGGCCACGTCGCGACGTAGCTTAGATGGAGTCCGTCTGCGGTTTTCGGCCCAGGCGTGACTAGACTTGTCACGTCCAAATAGGTAGCCAATGTTGCGTGTCAAGGCACGTCCTCGCGATCCGTAGATCGCTCTGGTATGTTCTGCTCTACTCTCCAGGTCCTACTGAGGGTCGTATGTATGACCCTAAGCTGTTTTATCTTTGTTTTTTCATTGGGGTGAGGCGGGATGCTGTTCGGCTTGAGCTGCCGCTTTATCCCGACCGTGTGGTGGTCGGTTAGCTGCATTGTCCCGACCGCGTGGTACAGGTTCCAGCGCCTCCTCATCAAACTAAGGTAGCAATCTGCGCTTCGGGTAACCCTTGGTTGTGCGCTTGAGGCCGTATTCTTCGGCTGCTAGGATGTCTGTCCATCTATCATTGCGCAGGTTTTGGTCAGTTTGAAGCTGCTGCTGCTTCTTTTTCAAGCTCCTTGCAGTGGCTAATAGTCGGCGTTTAAAGCACTCCTGCTCGAGAGGTTCCTCAGGCACGATGAAATCCTTGCTGTCGAGGCTCTCCTCATCCTCGGAGAGCGGAACATAATTACTGTCCTCCGAGTCTTCATGTATGGTCTGTTCATCAGGGCTATGGTGCCCGTCTTCTCGTTCATCCTGTTCGCACATTCCCCCAACAGGGTCTTCATTGTCTTCAGCATCGTCCGGAGTGTTGTTTTCTCCGGTGCCGGTATTGCTATCTTTTGCACAACGTGACTTAGAGTGGCGCCGCTGACGCCGGCGTCTGGGCTGTGTCTCAGGAGGTTTATCCTCGACTGGATCTTCTTTGTCATCGTCGTTAGTTTCTTTAGGTGTATCCACCATGTATACGTCGTACGAAGAAGTGGCCGTCCAACGTCCTGTAAACGGCGGGTTTTAGCCCTGCTCCTCATCAGCATCGTCATCCATACATTCGATGTCTTCGGAGCCATAATCGAGCATGTCAGTTAAGTCCTCGACAGTGGCTATGGAGTGGGTGGTGGGTGGGAAGCAAAATTCTCCATCATCAGCCCCTAGTTCAAACCGAACATAGTTCGGCTGTGAGTCCCCTGCCAAGGACAGGTTCTTTAATGAGTTTAGCACATCGCCCAAAGGTGAGTGCTGGAAGATGTCTGGGGCATTGAATTCGAAGATCGATAAACGGTCAAGTTCGGCGTCCGCGGGCTCACATGGTTCGGAACTTATGACCAGAGACGAGTCCGGAGTTCCGGTGGCACAGATATCACCCGAGGTTAGGTCTGTGTGTGGCTCCAACGCCGCGGAGTCTGTGGCCTCCATGGTGGGGTTGAGCCTCCCGTCCTTGGATGGCGTAGTATGCTCCGGATCTAAGGCCAGAGCAGTTACAGGAGAAATCTCCTGGATGCGGTCTGATGACAGATTTAGGTCATGTTCATCGAGGTGACCAGGAGCGGTTGCTGCGGTCTCGAATCCGGTGAATATCAAATCTCCACGGATGTCCGTGATGTAGTTCAAGCTCCCAAATCTGACCTGATGACCAGGGGCATAGCTATCGATCTGCTCCTTATGGCCAAACGAGTTGGCCCACAGTGCGAAGCCGCCGAGCACGAAGATCTAGCCGGGGAGGAAAGTTTCTCCTTGGATAACGTCATTATTGATGATTGAAGGGGCCATCAAACCTTTTAGGGGTGGCACAATGGAACTCTCAATGAAAGCACCAATGTTGGTGTCAAAACCGGCGGATCTCGAGTAGGGGGTCCTGAACTGTGCGTCTAAGGTCGATGGTAATAGGAGACAGGGGACATGATGTTTACCCAGGTTCGGTCCCTCTCTATGGAGGTAGTACCCTACGTCCTGCTTGATTGATCTTGATGAATATTAGTATTACAAGAGTTGATCTACCACGAGATCATAATGGCTAAACCCTAAAAGCTTAGCCTATATGACTATGGTAATGAATCTCTCTCCTCCGGACTAAGTCCTTCGGTTTATATAGACACCGGGAGGATCTAGGGTTACACAAGGTCGGTTACAAAGAAAGGAATCTACATATTTGGTCGCCAAGCTTGCCTTCCATGCCAAGAAGAGTCCCATCCGGACACGGGTGCAGTCTTCGGTCTTCGTATCTTCACAGCCCATCAGTCGGGCCCATGGCTAATAGGCTGGATGCTCGAGGACCCCTTAGTCCAGGACTCCCTCAGTGGGCTTTTCCCTTGTATTACCATTTGGCCCCCACTTATCACTCTCTTTGCGTAGGACTATATATACTCCTTCCCCTCCTCCATTTAGATTCAGCTAAGAATATATCTAGACATTAGAGCTTAGCTCAGGTACCTCCCCTTGTGGGATTCCTCCTCTTGAGAGAGAGAGAGAGAGAGACTCCATTGGAGTTCAAGGCCTCCTTTGGAGAAGATCCCTAGGGATTCAAGACCTCCTTGTAGGAAGGATCTATCTAGATCATCAAGACCTCATGTCCTTTGGATTTGAGATGAACTATACCATGCATCTTGTTTCCCTTTGATTATTCTTGTACCTTGTGAATCTCATGTGTTTGTTGGTCTAGTGTATGTGTGACTGGATGAGTGTTCCTCTTGTGTTTCCCCCTTCGTGTTCTTCTTGTTCTTGGGGATTCCCCTCCAATTCATGAAAGATCCATCTTAGGGTTCCACCCTATAACAATACATAGCTATAAAATTACACAACAAAGAAACTTCAAGAGATTCAAATAAATTCAATGAGAAATCTAATCATAAATCCACAATTCATCGGATCCCAACAAACACACAACATGAATTACATCGGATGGATCTCCAAAGAGATCATTGTATTGAGATCAAGAGAGAGAGAGAGATCTAGCTACTACTATGGATCCGTAGGTCCTCAAAGAACTACTCACACATCATCATGGAGGAAACAAGGTTGATGACGATGGCCTCCCCCATGATTCCTCTTCTGGCAAAGTACCAGAACAGGGCTTCAGATGGGATCACTTTGGAACAGAGGCTTGCAGCAGCGATAAAATTGTTTCGGGTCTCGCTCCGAGGGTTTTGTAATATATGTCTATTTATAGGCCAAGAATTTGGCAAAAGGAGTAGCAGGGGGCCCACAAGCCTGGCCCCTAGGGTGCGCCTCTTGGCTTATGGAACTTAGGGCGTGCCCCCTGGTTTGTGGCCCCCTCATAGTAGGTCTTCCAGCCACCTCCCAAAAATTCTACGGTCTCTTATGTAGAAAAATTCGTCAAAAAGTTATGTCATGTTTGGACCTTCATATGTATGGATTTTCTATGAAAAAAACAACATACAAAAAATAGAAACTGACATTGGACACTAAATTAATAGGTTAGTCCAGAGAATAATATAAATTGATATAGAAAGCATACAAACATGGTAATATAATAACATTTAAAAAAATTATAGATACGTTGGAGACATATCAGCATTCCCAAGCTAAATTCCTGCTCGTCGTCGAAGAGGTCGTCAACATCGAGGCCTTCGAGGGAGGCTGCTAACGCCTAGGCTGCACGTGTGTGATGTAGCCGTGCAACTAAGTCTGAAGGAAATATGCCCTAGAGGCAATAATAAAGTTGTTATTTATATTTCCTTATATCATGATAAATGTTTATTATTCATGCTACAATTGTATTAACCGGAAACTTAGTACATGTGTGAATACATAGACAAATAGAGTGTCCCTAGTATGACTCTACTTGACTAGCTCGTTAATCAAATATGGTTATGTTTCCTAGCCATAGACATGTGTTGTCATTTGATGAACGGGGTCACATCATTAGAGAATGATGTGATGTGATGGACAAGGGAACAACATACGTTGTTATACAGTTTGACCGATAAAGATCTTCGTAGAATATGTAGGAGCCAATATGAGCATCCAGGTTCCGCTATTGGTTGTTGACCGGAGATGTGTCTCGGTCATGTCTACATAGCTCTCGAACCCATAGGGTCAGCACGCTTAACATTCGATGACGATCTGTATTATGAGTTATGTGATTTGATGAACGAAGTTTGTTTGGAGTCCCGGATGAGATCACAGACATGACGAGGAGTCTCAAAATGGTCGAGAGGTGAAGATTCATATATTGGAATGTTATATTCGGACAATGGAATGGTTTCGGGAAGTATCAGATAAGTTTCGGAGTACCGGGGTTACCGGAACCCCCCTGGGAAATTAATGGGCCACTCATGGGCCTTAGTGGAGGAGAGATGGCCGGCCAAGGAGGTGGCGCGCGCCCCCCTTGCCAATCCGAATTAGACAATGGGTGGGGTGGCGCCCCTTTCCCTCTCCTACTCCTCCTCTCTTTCCCTCTTTGCTATTCCGAAAAAGGAAAAAGGAGAGGGAATCCTACTTGGAATAGGGAGTCCTAGTAGGACTCCCCACACCTCGCGCACCCCAAAGGCACGCCAAGTCTTCTCTTAGCCGTGTGCGGTGCCCCCCTCCACAGTGACATACCTCGGTCATATCGTGGTAGTGCTTAGGCGAAGCCCTGCGCCGATAACTTCATAATCACCGTCGCCACGCCGTCGTGCTGACGAAACTCTCCCTTGGCCTCAACTGGATCAAGAGTTCGAGGGACGTTATCGAGCTAAACGTGTGCTGAACGCGAAGGTGCCATACGTTTGCTGCTTGGATCGGTTGGATCGCAAAGACATTCGACTACATCAACCGCGTTACTAAACGCTTCCGCTTTCGGTCTACGAGGGTACATGGACACACTCTCCCTGCTCGTTGCTATGAATCTCCTAGATAGATCTTGCGTGATCGTAGGTAAAAAATTTGAAATACTGCATTCCCCAACAGTGGCATGCAAGCCAGGTCTATGCATAGATGTCATATGCACAAGTAGAACACAAAGAGTTGTGGGCGATAATAGTCATACTGCTTACCAACATCGTCTTACTTTGATTCGGCGGTATTGTTGGATGAAGTGGCCCGGACCGACATTAAATGACCGTGTTCATGAGACTGCATCTACCGACGTGCTTCGCACACAGGCGGCTAGTGGGTGTCTGTTTCTCCAACTTTAGTTGAATCGAGTTTGACTACACCTGGTCCTTGTTGAAGGTTAAAACAGCACACTTGACAAAAAATCGTTGTGGTTTTGATGCGTAGGTAAGAACGGTTCTTGCTAGAAGCCCGTAGCAGCCACGTAAAACTTGCAACAACAAAGTAGAGGACGTCTAACTTGTTTTTGCAGGGCATGTTGTGATGTGATATGGTCAAGACGTGATGATATATAAATTGTTGTATGAGATGATCATGTTTTGTAACAGTTATCGGCAACTGGCAGGAGCCATATGGTTGTCGCTTTATTGTATGAAATGCAATCTCCATGTAATTGCTTTACTTTATCACTAAGCGGTAGCGATAGTCGTAGAAGCAATAGTTGGCGAGACGACAACGATGCTATGATGGAGATCAAGGTGTCAAGCCGGTGACGATGGTGATCATGACGGTGCTTTGGAGATGGAGATCAAAGGCACAAGATGATGATGGCCATATCATATCACTTATTTTGATTTCATGTGATGTTTATCATTTATGCATCTTATTTTGATTAGTACGGCGGTAGCATTATAAGATGATCTCTTACTAAATATCAAGGTATAAGTGTTCTCCCTGAGTATGCACCGTTAGTACAGTTCGTCGTGCCGAGACACCACGTGATGATCGGGTGTGATAACTGATACGTCCATTTTGCATCATGCTTTTATACCGATATTTATTGCATTATGAGCTGTTATTACACATTATTTCACAATACTTATGCATTCTCTCTCTTAATTTACAAGGTTTACATGAAGAGGGAGAATGCCGGCAGCTGGAACTCTGGGTTGCAAAAGGAGCAAATATTAGAGACCTATTATGCACAACTCCAAAAGTCCTGAAACTCCACGAAAGTCAGTTTTGGATTATATTAAAAATATTGGGCGAAGAAAGCACCAGAGGGGGGCCACCCACCGTCCATGAGGGTGGTGGGTGGGCCCTACCCCCTAGGCGCGCCCCCTGCCTCGTGGGCCACCCGGCAGACCCTCGATGCCCATCTTCTGGTATAAGGTGTCTTTTGCCCTGGAAAACATCAGTAAAAAGCTTTCGGGACGAAGCGCCACCATCTCGAGGCGGAACCTTGGCGGAACCAATCTAGGGCTCCGGCGGAGCTATTCTGCCAGGGCAACATCCCTTTGGGAGGGGGAAATCATCACCATCGTCATCACCATCAATCCTCTCATCGGGAGGGGGTCAATCTCCATCAACATCTTCACTAGCACCATCTCCTCTCAAACCCTAGTTCATCTCTTGTATTCGATCTTTGTCTCAAAACCTCAGATTGGTACCTGTGAGTTGCTAGTAGTGTTGATTACTCCTTGTAGTTGATGCTAGTTGTTTTATTCGGTGGAAGATTATATGTTCAGATCCTTTATGCATATTAATACCCCTCTGATTATGAACATGAATATGATTTGTGAGTAGTTACGTTTGTTCCTGAGGACATGGGAGAAGTCTTGTTATAAGTAGTCATGTGAATATGGTATTCATTCGATATTTTGATGAGATGTACGCTGTCTTTCCTCTAGTGGTGTTATGTGAACGTCGACTACATGACACTTCACCATTGTTTGGGTCTAGGGGAAGGCATTGGGAAGTATTAAGTAGATGATGGGTTGCTAGAGTGACAGAAGCTTAAACCCTAGTTTATGTGTTGCTTCATAAGGGGCTGATTTGGATCCATATATTTCATGCTATGGTTAGGTTTACCTTATATCTTCTTTTATAGTCGCAGATGCTTGCGAGGGGGGTTAATAATAAGTGGGATGCTTGTCCAAGCAAGGGCAGTACCCAAGCACCGGTCCACCCACATATCAAAGTAATGAATGTGAACCGTACGAGCATGATGAAAACTAGCTTGATGATAATTCCCATGTGTCCTCGGGAGCGCTTTCCTTTATATAAGAGTTTGTCCAGGCTTGTCCTTTGCTACAAAAAGGACTGGGCCACCTTCCTAGACCATGTTTAATTTTGTTACTTGTTACCCATTATGAATTACCTTATCACAAAACTATCTATTACCGATAATTTCAGTGCTTGCAGAGAATACCTTACTGAAAACTGCTTGTCATTTCCTTTTGCTCCTCGTTGGGTTCGATACTCTTACTTATCTAAAGGACTACGATAGATCCCCTATACTTGTGGGTCATCTAGACTATTTTCTGGCGCCGTTGCCGGGGAGTGAAGCGCCTTTGGTAGGTGGAATTTGGTAAGGAAAAATTTATATAGTGTGCTGAAATTTACTGTCACTTGTTACTATGGAAAATAATCCTTGGAGGGGCTTGTTCGGGGTATCTACACCCCGACCAGTAGAGCAAAGAGTTTCTACTGAACCTACTGAAAATGTTTACTTTGAAATTCCCTCGGGTATGATAGAGAAATTGCTAACTAATCCTTTTACAGGAGATGGAACATTACATCCCGATATGCAACTAATCTATGTGGATGAAGTTTGTGGATTATTTAAGCTTGCAGGTATGCCCGAGGATGTTATCAAGAAGAAGGTCTTCCCTTTATCTTTAAAGGGAAAGGCATTGACATGGTTTAGGCTATGTGATGATATTGGATCGTGGAACTACAATCGATTGAAATTGGAATTTCATGAGAAGTTTTATCCTATGCATCTGGTTCATCGTGACCGTAATTATATATATATATATATATTGGCCTCACGAAGGAGAAAGTATCGCTCAAGCTTGGGGGAGGCTTAAGTCAATGTTATATTCATGCCCCAATCATGATCTCTCAAGAGAAATTATTATTCAAAAAATTTATGCTCGACTTTCTCTCAATAATCGCTCCATGCTCGATACTTCTTGTACTGGTTCTTTTATGATGAAGGTAAGGAGTCTGGTATAACACCTAAGTTTGATTGCGTTAAATCTTTTATGGATACCGATGCTTTTCGTGAATTTAGCACTAAATATGGACTTGACTCTGAGATAGTAGCTTCTTTCTGTGAATCATTTGCTAACATGTTGATCTCCCTAAGGAGAAGTGGTTTAAATATCATCCTCCCATTGAAGTAAAAGTAGTTGAACCTATTAAAGTTGAAGAAAAGACTATCACTTACAATGTTGATCCTATTGCTCCTACCGCTTATATTGATAAACCACCTTTCCCTGTTAGAATAAAGGATCATGCTAAAGCTTCAACTGTGGTTCGTAAGAGTAATGCTAGAACACCTACACCCCCTGAGAAAATTAAAGTTGAACCTAGTATTGCTATGGTTAAAGATCTCTTGGTCTGTCATGGTGGGCCCATGGCACATGCCATGGGATGGCTAAAGAGAGGAGGAGGCTCAAGGGCACTGGTGGGCTCCAGAGGCGAGGTCGGCATGAGCGAGCACGGGATGCAAGACATACCCAGGTTCGGGGCTCTCCGGAGAGATAACACCCCTAGTCCTGCCGAGTGTGGTTTATACATTACAGTACAGGGTTTCTCCTTGAGCTGTATTGGGGAGGAAAAAAGGCAGGCCGAGGCTTGGTCTGCTCTCCTCCTGTGTGTGTGTTCTACTGGTCGGATCTCTTCACCTACTTGCTCTCTCACCCCCGTGCATGGAGGCCTCCTGGGGGTTTTATCGGTCAACCCCCCAGGGGCACAATGGTAATGTTACAAGGCCGTGGGGCAGGCTAGTTGCTACCTCTTGAGCACTGCGTTGGGTTTCCCTTGAAGAGGAAAGGGTGATGCAACAAAGTAGCGTAAGTATTTCCCTCAGTTTTTGAGAACCAAGGTATCAATCCAGTAGGAGGCCACGCACGAGTCCCTCGCACCTACACAAACAAATAAAATCCTCGCAACCAACACAATAAAGGGGTTGTCAATCCCTTCACAGTCACTTACGAAAGTGAGATCTAATAGATATGATAAGATAATATTTTTGGTATTTTTATGATAAAGATGCAAAGTAAAGAAAGCAAAATAAACGGAAAAGCAAATAGCTTGTTGACAGAAGATTAATATGATGGAAAATAGACCCGGGGGCCATAGGTTTCACTAGTGGCTTCTCTCGAGAGCATAAGTATTACGGTGGGTAAACAAATTACTATTGAGCAATTGACAGAATTGAGCATAGTTATGAGAATATCTAGGTATGATCATGTATATAGGCATCACGTCCAAGACAAGTAGACCGACTCCTGCCTGCATCTACTACTATTACTCCGCACATCGACCGCTATCCAACATGCATCTAGAGTATTAAGTTCAAAAGAACAGAGTAACGCTTTAAGCAAGATGACATGATGTAGAGGGATAAACTCATGTAATATGATATAAACCCCATATTGTTATCCTCGATGGCAACAATACAATACGTGCCTTGCTGCCCCTACTGTCACTGGGAAAGGACACCGCAAGATTGAACCCAAAGCTAAGCACTTCTCCCATTGCAAGAAAGATCAATCTAGTAGGCCAAACCAAACTGATAATTCTAAGAGACTTGCAAAGATAACCAATCATACATAAAAGAATTCAAAGAAGATTCAAATATTGTTCATAGATAAACTTGATCATAAACCCACAATTCATCGGTCTCAACAAACACACCGCAAAAGAAGATTACATCGAATAGATCTCCACAAGAGAGGGGGAGAACTTTGTATTGAGATCCAAAAATAGAGAAGAAGCCATCTAGCTAACAACTCTGGACCCGAAGGTCTGAAGTAAACTACTCGCACTTCATCGGAGAGGCTATGGTGTTGATGTAGAATCCCTCCGTGATCGATGCCCCCTCCGGCGGAGCTCCGGAAAAGGCCCCAAGATGGGATCTCACGGGTACAGAAGGTTACGGCAGTGGAATTAGGGTTTTGGATCCGTATCTGGTAGTTTGGGGGTACGTAGGTATATATAGGAGGAAGAAGTACATCGGTGGAGCAACATGGGCCCCACATGGGTGGAGGGCGCGCCTGGGGGGTAGGCGCGCCCTCCTACCTCGTGCCTTCCTGGTTGCTTTCTTGACATAGGGTCCAAGTCCTCTAGATCATGTTCGTTCCGAAAATCACGTTCCCGAAGCTTTCATTCCGTTTGGACTCTGTTTGATATTCTTTTTCCGTGAAACTCTGAAATAGGCAAAAAACATCAATTCTAGGCTGGGCCTCCGGTTAATAGGTTAGTCCCAAAAATAATATAAAAGTGTATAATAAAGCCCAATAATGTCCAAAACAGAATATAATATAGCATGGAACAATCAAAAATTATAGATACATTGGAGACGTATCAAGCATCCCCAAGCTTAATTCCTGCTCGTACTCGAGTAGGTAAATGATAAAAATAGAATTTTTGATGTGGAATGCTACTTGGCATAATTTCAATGTAATTCTCTTAATTGTGGTATGAATATTCAGATCCGAAACATTCAAGACAAAAGTTCAATATTGACATAGAAATAATAATACTTCAAGCATACTAACTAAGCAATTATGTCTCTTCAAAATAACATGGCCAAAGAAAGTTATCCCTACAAAATCTTATAGTCTAGCTATGCTCCATCTTCACCACACAAAGTATTTAAATCATGCACAACCCCAATGACAAGCCAAGCAATTGTTTCATACTTTTGGTGTTCTCAAACTTTTTCAATCTTCACGCAATACATGAGGGTGAGCCATGGACATAGCACTATATGTGGAATAGAATGGTGGTTGTGGAGAAGACAAAAAGGGAGAAGATAGTCTCATATCAACTAGGCGTATCAACGGGCTATGGGGATGCCCATTAATAGATATCAATGTGAGTGAGTAGGGATTGCCATGCAAACGGATGCACTAGAGCTATAAGTATATGAAAGCTCAACAAAAAGAACTAAGTGGGTGTGCACCCAACTCGCTTGCTCACGAAGACCTAGGGCATTTTAAGGAAGCCCATCATTGGAATATACAAGCCAAGTTCTATAATGAAAAATTCCCACTAGTATATGAAAGTGATATCATAGGAGACTCTCTATCATGAAGATCATGGTGCTACTTTGAAGCACAAGTGTGGAAAAAGGATAGTAGTATTGTCCCTTTTTAATTTTTGGGCCTTCTTTTTTTGGCCTTTCTTTTTTTGGGACAATACTCTATGAATGATGATCATCACACTTCTATTTATTTACAACTCAATGATTACAACTGAATACTAGAACAAATTATGACTCTAGATGAATGCATCTGGCGGTATACCGGGATAGCAATGATGCATGAGTGACAAGTATGAAAGAATTATGAATGGTGGCTTTGCCACAACTAAAATGTCAACTACATGATCATGCAAAGCAATATTACAATGATGGAGCGTGCCATAGTAAACAGAATGGTGGAAAGTTGCATGGCAATATATCTCAGAATGGCTATGGAAATGCCATGATAGGTAGGTATGGTGGCTGTTTTGAGGTAGGTATACGGTGGGTGTATGATACCGGCGAAAGGTGCACGGTATTAGAGAGGCTAGCAATGGTGGAAGGGTGAGAGTGCGTATCCATGGACTTAACATTAGTCATAAGGAACTCACATACTTATTGCAAAAATCTATTAGTTATCGAAGCAAATTACTACGCGCATGCTCCTAGGGGGATAGATTGGTAGGAAAAGACCATCGCTCGTCCCCGACCGCCACTCATAAGGAATACAATCAATAAATAAATCATGCTCCAACTTATTCACATAACGGTTCACCATACGTGCATGCTACAGGAATCACAAACTTCAACACAAGAATTTCTCAAATTCACAACTACTCAACTAGCACGACTCTAATATCACCATGTCCATATCTCAAAACAATTATCAAGTATCAAACTTCTCATAGTATTCAGCACACTCATAAGAAATTTTTTATTAATCTTGAATGCCTAACATAATTAAAGAAAATTACCATGCTGTTTTGTAGGACTCTCAAAATAATCTAAGTGAAGCATGGGAGAACAATAGTTTCTATAAAACAAATCCACCACCGTGCCCTAAAAGATATAAGTGAAGCACTAGAGCAAAAACTATATAACTCAAAAGATATAAGTGAAGCACGTAGAGTATTCTAACAATTTACGGTTCATGTGTGTCTCTCTTAAAAGGTGTGTACAGAAAGGATGATTGTGGCAAACTAACAAATAAAGACTCAAATAATACAAGACGCTCCAAGAAAAACACATATCATGTGGTGAATAAAAATATAGCTCAAAGTAAAGTTACCGATGGAAGTAGACGAAAGAGGGGATGCCTTCCGGGGAATCCCCAAGCTTTGGCTTTTAGGTGTCCTTAGATTATCTTGGGGTTCCATGGGCATCCCCAATCTTAGGCTCTTGCCACTCTTTGTTCCATAATCCATCAAATCTTTTACCCAAAACTTGGAAACTTCACAACACAAAACTTAAAGTAGAAAATCTCGTGAGCTCCGTTAGCGAAAGAAAACAAAACACCACTTCAAGGTACTGTAATGAACTCATTCTTTATTTATAGTGATGTTAAACCTACTGTATTCCAACTTCTCTATGGTTTATAAACTATTTTACTAGCCATAGATTGATCAAAATAAGCAAACAACACACGAAAAACAGAATCTGTCAAAAACAGAACAGTCTGTAGTAATCTGTAGCTAACGCAAGTTATGGAACCCCAAAAATTCTAAAATAAATTTCTGGACGTTATTAATTTATCTATTAATCATCTTCAAAAAGAAATAACTAAATATCACTTCCTAAATAAAAATGGCAGCAATTCTCGTGAGCGCTAAAGTTTCTGTTTTTTACAGCAAGATCAAAAAGACTTTCCCCAAGTCTTCCCAACGGTTCTACTTGGCACAAACACTAATAAAACACAAAAACACAAACAAAACAGAGGCTATATAAATTATTTATTACTAAACAGGAGCAAAAAGCAAGGAATAAATATAAAATTGGGTTGCCTCCCAACAAGCGTTATCGTTTAACGCCCCTGGCTAGGCATAAAAGCGAAGATAGATCTAGGTATTGCCATCTTTGGTAGGCAATCCCTAAGTGGCTCTCATAATAGATTCATATGGTAATTTAATTTTCTTTCTAGGGAAGTGTTCCATACCTTTCCTTAACAGAAATTGGAATCTAATATTCCCTTCCTTCATATCAATAATTGCACCAATCGTTCTAAGGAAAGGTCTACCAAGAATAATAGGACATGAAGGATTGCAATCTATGTCAAGAATAATAAAATCTACGGGCACATAATTCCTATTTGTGTTAATAAGAACATCATTAATTCTTCCCATAGGTTTCTTAATAGTGGAATCCGCAAGGTGCAAGTTTAAAGAGCAATCATCAAAATCACAGAAACCTAGCAAATCACACAAAGTCTTTGGAATCGTGGAAACACTAGCACCCAAATCACACAAAGCATGGCATTCATGATCTTAAATTCTAATTTTAATAGTAGGTTCCCACTCATCAAAAAAATTTCTAGGGATAGAAACTTCCAACTCAAGTTTTATTAGAGGAATTACTAGGATACGACCTAGGATTAAAGTTTCCTCTATACGCATTGTTACCAAAATTATTCCTACCAACAAAATTCACATCCATAGATTCATTATTATTCTCAATCAAAGTAGACAAAGGCATATCATTAGGATAAGAAGAAACACTTTTATTAGCAAATAATTTCATAAGTTCATCCATCTTTCCACTCAAAACATTAATCTCTTCTATCGCATGCACTTTCTTATTAGTAGATCTTTCAGTGTGCTATTGAGAATAATTAACCATAATATTATCTAGGAGTTTAGTAGCTTCTCCTAAAGTGATTTCCATAAAAGTGCCTCCCGCGGCCGAATCTAAAAGATTTCTAGAAGCAAAATTCAATCCGGCATAAAAAAATTGTATAATCATCCATAAATTCAAACCATGTGTAGGGCAATTACGTATCATTAATTTCATCCTCTCCCAAGCTTGTGCAACATGTTCATGATCAAGTTGCTTAAAATTCATGATATCGTTTCTAGGAGATATGAGCTTAGCGGGAGGAAAATACTTAGAGATAAAAGCATCTGTGCACTTACTCCATGAATCAATACTATTTTTAGGCAAAGACGAAAACCAAGCTTTAGCACGATCTCTAAGCGAAAAAGGAAATAACTTCAATTTAAAAATATCATTGTCCACATCTTTCTTCTTTTGCATATCACACAAATCAACAAAGTTTTTTATATGAGTAGCGGCATCTTCACTAGGAAGGTCGGAAAACGGATCTTTCATGACAAGATTCAGCAAAGCAGCATTAATTTCACAAGATTCGGCATGGGTAAGAGGAGCAATCGGAGTGCTAATAAAATCATTGTTGTTGGTATTAGTAAAGTCACACAATTTGGTATTATCTTGAGCCATCGTGACAGGCAAGTAATCCAACACACAAGCAAACAAGAAACGGGAAAAAAGAGGCAAATAGAGAAAGAGAAGGAGGACGGAGAGAGAGGGCGAATAAAACGGCAAGGGTGAAGTGGGGGAGAGGAAAACGTAATGCGGGAGATAAGGGTTTGTGATGGGTACTTGGTATGTTGACTTTTGTGTAGACTCCCCAACAACGGCGCCAGAAATCCTTCTTGCTACCTCTTGAGCACTGCGTTGGTTTTCCCTTGAAGAGGAAAGGGTGATGCAGCAAAGTAGCGTAAGTATTTCCCTACATTTTTGAGAACCAAGGTATCAATCCAGTAGGAGGCCACGCACGAGTCCCTCGCACCTACAACAACAACAACAACAACAACAACAACAACAACAACAACAACAAAGCCTTTAGTCCCAAACAAGTTGGGGTAGGCTAGAGGTGAAACCGATAAGATCTCGCAACCAACTCATGGCTCTGGCACATGGATAGCCCTGGAAGCTTGCTATCCATGTGCCAGAGCCATGAGTTGGTTGCGAGATCTTATGGGTTTCACCTCTAGCCTTTAGTCCCTCGCACCTACACAAACAAATAAAATCCTCGCAACCAACGCAATAAAGGGGTTGTTAATTCCTTCATGGTCACTTACGAAAGTGAGATCTGATAGATATGATAAGATAATATTTTTGGTATTTTTATGATAAAGATGCAAAGTAAAGAAAGCAAAATAAACGGAGAAGGAAATAGCTTGTTGACGGAAGATTAATATGATGGAAAATAGACCCCGGGGCCATAGGTTTCACTAGTGGCTTCTCTCGAGAGCATAAGTATTACGGTGGCTAAACAAATTACTGTTGAGCAATTGACAGAATTGAGCATAGTTATGAGGATATCTAGGTATAATCATGTATATAGGCATCATGTCCGAGACAAGTAGACCGACTCCTGCCTGCATCTACTACTATTACTCCACACATCAACCGCTATCCAACATGCATCTAGAGTATTAAGTTCAAAAGAAGAGAGTAACGCTTTAAGCAAGATGACATGATGTAGAGGGATAAACTCATGCAATATGATATAAACCCCATATTGTTATCCTCGATGGCAACAATACAATACGTGCCTTGCAGCCCCTACTGTCACTGGGAAAGGACACCGCAAGGTTGAACCCAAAGCTAAGCACTTCTCCCATTGCAAGAAAGATCAATCTAGTAGGCCAAACCAAACTGATAATTCGAAGAGACTTGCAAAGATAACCAATCATACATAAAATAATTCAGAGAAGATTCAAATATTGTTCATAGATAAACTTGATCATAAACAAACAATTCATCGATCTCAACAAACACACCGCAAAAGAAGATTACATCGAATAGATCTCCTCAAGAGAGGGGGAGAACTTTGTATTGAGATCCGAAAAGAGAGAAGGAGCCATCTAGCTAATAACTATGGACCCGAAGGTCTGAAGTAAACTACTCACACTTCATCGGAGAGGCTATGGTGTTGATGTAGAAGCCCTCCGTGATCGATGCCCCCTCCGGCGGAGCTTCGAAAAAGGCCCCAAGATGGGATCTCACGGGTGTAGAAGGTTACGACGGTGGAATTAGGGTTTTGGCTCCATATCTGGTAGTTTGGGGGTACGTAGGTATATATAGGAGGAAGAAGTACGTCGGTGGAGCAACGTGGGCCCCACGAGGGTGGAGGGTGAGCCTGGGGGGGGGTGGGGGGTAGACTCGGGGGTCGGGTCTCCTCCCGTTGAATGTCGACTGGGTTGGAGCAGGGGGTCGAGCCGGCGTCGGGCCTTCGAAGTCGGCTCATCGCCCAACCCGCCGGCAGTCGTCAGGGCGGGGTTGCGCCAGGTCCGGGTGCAGCTAGAGTGCGCCTCGCCGGGTGGAGAGGCCACCGTGTGCTGGAAATCGCTGGGTCCAGCGACGCGGGTGGAGCCAGATCCGGCCAGCTGGGCGAGTTGGTTGAGGCGGTCCTACTGCGCGTTAGCCGCAGCGCGGAGGTCGTTCACCCTCTTGAGGCGGTCCTGCAGCTCTTCGCCCACGAGCTGGTCCAGGACGACCGCGGCCGCCTAGGCAGCGCGCATGTTCTTCATGGGAGTCTTGTAGACGGGAGGGATGGCGCCAAAGGCGCGCCCGATCGCGCCACCCCAGGCCCACACGTAGGCGACCCGGCTGGCTCAAGCGCGTCTGGCGTGAAGCCATAGGCGGCATTGCGCTCCAGCTGAGCGGAGTCGAGGCGGCACTGCATGTCAACGAGCGTCTCGGTGAGGTCTAGCAGGCGCTGGCGATCCTCGTCGAGGCGAGTCCGGGCCTCGGCGACGTCGGAGGCGTCGATGTCGGTGCCGATGGGGACGCGAAGGCTCTGCATTGTGGCCCGCAGGGGGTCGGGCGGGCTGCCTGATACGTCCATTTTGCATCATGTTTTTATATCGATATTTATTGCATTATGGGTTGTTATTTCACATTATGTCACAATACTTATGGCTATTCTCTCTTATTTTACAAGGTTTACATAAGGAGGGAGAATGCCGGTAGTTGGAATTCTGGGCTGGAAAAGGAGCAAATATTAGAGACCTATTCTGCACAACTCCAAAAGTCCTAAAACTCCACGGAAGATCTTATAATAAATAATGGAAAATTCTCGCCAAAGATGAAGACCAAGGGGCTCACACCCTGTCCACGAGGGTGGGTCCCCCCCTAGGGCACGCCCCCTACCTCGTGGGCCCCCTGGTGGCTCTCCGATGACCATCTTCTGCTATATGAAGTCTTTCGTCGAGAAAAAAACCAGAAGCAACCTTTCGGGATGAAACTCCGCCGCCACGAGGCGGAACCTTGGCGGAACCAATCTAGGGCTCTGGCAGAGCTGTTCTGCCAGGGAAACTTCCCTCCCGGAGGGGGAAATCATCGCCATCGTCATCACCAACGCTCCTGTCATCGGGAGAGGGCAACCTCCATCAGCACCATCTCATCTCAAAACCCTAGTTCATCTCTTGTATCCAATTCTTGTCTCCAGGTCCGGGATTGGTGCTAGTAGGTTGCTAGTAGCGTTGATTACTCCTTGTAGTTGATGCTAGTTGGTTTATTTGGTGGAAGATCATATGTTCAGATCCTATATGCATATTAATACCCTCTGATTATGAACATGTTTATGCTTTGTGAGTAGTTATGTTTGTTCCTGAGGACAAGGGAGAAGTCTTGCTATTAGTAGTCATGTGAATTTGGTATTCGTTCGATATTTTGATGAGATGTATGTTGTCTAGCCTCTAGTGGTGTTATGTGAACGTCGACTACATAAAACTTCACCATTATTTGGGCCTAGAGGAAGGCATTGGGAAGTAATAAGTAGATGATGGGTTGCTAGAGTGCAGAAGCTTACACCCTAGTTTATGTGTTGCTTCGTAAGGGGCTGATTTGGATCCATATGTTTCATGCTATGGTTAGGTTTACCTTAATACTTTTGTTGTAGTTGCGGACGCTTGCAATAGAGGTTAATCATAAGTGGGATGCTTGCTCAAGTAAGAACAGCACCCAAGCACCGGTCCACCCACATATCAAATTATCAAAGTACCGAACGCGAATCATATGAACGTGATGAAGACTAGCTTGACGATATTCCCATGTGTCCTCAGGAGCGCCTTTCCTTATATAAGAGTTTGTCCAGGCTTATCCTTTGCTACAAAAAGGATTGGGACACCTTTCTACACTTTATTTACTTTTGTTACTTGTTGCTCGTTACAAATTATCTTATCACAAAACTATCTGTTACCACTTATTTTAGTACTTGTAGAGAATACCTTGCTGAAAACCGCTTATCATTTCCTTATGCTCCTCGTTGGGTTCGACACTCTTACTTATCGAAAGGACTACGATAGATACCCTATACTTGTGGGTCATCAAGAATCTTTTCTGGCGCCGTTTCCGGGGAGTGGAGCGCCTTTGGTAGGTGGAATTTGGTAAGGAAAAATTTATATAGTGTGCTGAAATTTACTGTCACCTGTTACTAAGGAAAGTAATTATCTGAGGGGCTTGTTCGGGGTATCTTCACCTCGACCAGTAGAGCAAAGAGTTGCTCCTCAACCTACTAAACTTAATGAAAATGACATTCCTTTTGAGTTTCCTTCGGGTATGATAGAAAAACTGCTAGCTAATCCTTTTACAGGAGATGGAACAAAGCATCCTGATGAACACCTAATATATGTGGATGAAGTTTGTGGATTATTTAGGCTTGCAGGTATACCCAATGATGTTGCTAAGAAGAAGGCCTTCCCTTTATCTTTGAAGGGAGATGCATTGGCATGGTATAGGCTATGTGATGATACGAGATCTTGGAACTATAGAAGATTGAAATTGGAATATCATCAAAAGTATTACCCTATGCATCTTGTTCATCGTGATCGCAATTATATATATAATTTTTGGCCTTGCAAAGGAGAAAGCATCGCTCAAGCTTGGGGGAGGCTTAAATCAATGTTATATTCATGCCCCAATCATGAGCTCCCAAGAGAAACAATTCTTCAAAAATTTTATGCTCGGCTTTCTGAGAATAATCGCACCATGCTCGATACTTCTTGTGCTGGCTCTTTTATGATGGAGACTACTGGATTTAGATGGGATTTATTGGATAGAATTAAACGCAACTTTGAAGATTGGGATCTCGATGAAGGTAAGGAGTCAGGTATGACACCTAAGTTTGATTGTGTTAAATCTTTTATGGATGCCGATTTTCCGTAAGTTTAGCACTAAATATGGACTTGACTCTGAGATAGTAGCTTCTTTCTGTGAATCTTTTGCTGCTTATGTTGATCTCCCCAAGGAGAAGTGGTTTAAATACAATCCTCCCATAGAAGTAAAAGTAGCTGCACCTATTAAAGTTGAAGAAAAGACTGTCACTTATAATGATCCTATTGTTCCTACTTGTTATGTTGAGAAACCACCTTTCCCTGTTAGGATAAAGGATCATGCTAAAGCTTCAACTGTGGTTCGTAAAAGCAATATTAAAACATATACACCTCCTGAGCAAGTTAAAGTTGAACCTAATATTGCTATTGTTAAAGATCTCTTGTCTGATAATATAGGTGGGCATGTTATTTACTTCTGTAATGAAACTGCTAGAATTGCTAAACCCTGTGATACAAATAAACCTAGACCTGTGGTAGGCATGCCTGTTATTTCTGTTAAAATAGGAGATCATTGTTATCATGGCTTATGTGATATGGGTGCTAGTGCTAGTGCAATACCTATTGACTTATACAAAGAAATTATGCATGACATTGCACCTGTTGAGTTAGAAGAAATTGATGTCACTATTAAACTTGCTAATAGAGATACTATTTCACCAATGGGAATTGTTAGAGATGTTGAAGTCTTGTGTGGGAAAACTAAATATCCTACTGATTTTCTTGTTCTTGGTTCCCCACAAGATAGCTTTTGTCCCATTATATTTGGTAGACCCTTCTTAAATACTGTTAATGCTACCATACATTGCACAAGGGATGTTGTTACTGTCGGTTTAGATGATATGACTCATGAATTTAATTTCTCTAAATTTAGTAAACAACACCGTGAAGAAGAATTGCCTAGTAAGGATGAAATTATTGGTCTTGCTTCTATTGCCGTACCTCCGAGTGATCCTTTAGAACAATATTTGCTAGAACATGAGAATGATATGTTTATGAATGAAAGAAGGGAAATAGATGAAGTATTCTTTAAACAGGAACCTATTTTGAAACAGAATTTGCCTATTGAAATCCTAGGGGATCCCCCTCAACCTAAGGGTGATCCCGTGTTTGAGCTTAAACTGTTGCCTGATAATCTTAAATATGCTTATCTTGATGAAAAGAAGATATATCCTGTTATTATTAGTGCTAACCTTTCAGAGCATGAAGAAGAAAGATTATTGAAAACTCTGAAGAAGCACCGTGCTGCTATTGGATATACTCTTGATGATCTTAAGGGCATTAGTACCACTCTATGTCAACATAAAATAAATTTGCAAGCAGATGCCAAACCAGTTCGTGATCCTCAATGACGTCTGAATCCTAAAATGAAAGAAGTGGTAAGAAAAGAAACAATAAAGCTTCTGGAGGCAGGTATAATTTATCCCATTGCTGATAGTCAGTGGGTAAGTCATGTTCATTGTGTCCCTAAGAAGGGAGGTATTATTGTTGATCCTAATGATAAAGATGAATTGATTCCGCAAAGAATTATTACATGTTATAGGATGGTAATTGATTTCCGCAAATTAAATAAGGCTACTAAGAAAGATCATTACCCCTTACCTTTTATCGATCAAATGCTAGAAAGATTATGCAAACATACACATTATTGCTTTCTATATGGTTATTCTGGTTTCTCTCAAATACCTGTGTCGTCTAAAGATCAATCAAAGACTACTTTTACATGCCATTTTGGTACTTTTGCTTATAGACGTATGCCTTTTGGTATATGTAATGCACCTGCTACCTTTCAAAGAAGCATGATGGCTATATTCTCTGACTTTTGTGAAAAGATTTGTGAGGTTTTCATGGACGACTTTTCCGTCTATGGATCTTCTTTTGATGATTGCTTGAGAAATCTTGATCGAGTTTTGCAGAGATGTGAAGAAACTACTCTTGTCTTGAATTGGGAAAAGTGCCACTTTATGGTTAATGAAGGTATTGTCTTGGGGCATAAAGTTTCTGAAAGAGGTATTGAAGTTGATAAAGCCAAGGTTGATGCTATTGAAAAGATGCCATGTCCTAAGGACATCAAAGGTATAAGAAGTTTCCTTGGTCACGCCGGATTTTATAGGAGGTTCATTATGGACTTCTCAAAAATTTCTCGGCCTCTGACTAATTTATTACAAAAAGATATACCATTTGTGTAGCGACCAGACCTCAAACGGTCCAATCTCTGTGCTCAGGTGTCATCCCTGGATCAGTAATGCTGACACCACACAGTACTTGAAGGATTTATAACTGAGTAGCAATCACACACTTATTACATCGAATGTCTCAAAAGAGAACTTATTACAATAAATATGGCTTAAGGCCATCTAATAACGATAACAGCGGAAGGCTTGGAAGATAAGTGAGTCCATCAACTCCAACGGCATCACTGAGTATAGAACCATGACCTAAAAGCACCTTAATCGTTGTCTGAAAAGTCTGCAACATTAACGTTGCAGCCCGAAATGGGTCAGCACATGGAATATGCTGGCAATGTAACACATAGAGAGTAATGGAATGAATAGGCTATACTATATGCATATTTGGCTGGTGGAAAACTCTATGGTTACAGTTTTGCGTAAAGCCAATTTTTCCCTACTGCAAAGGAATACATTTTATTTAACTATCATGGTAGTTGTTAAACATTGAGAATGGTTGACAGCATTCTCAATCCCAATTAAGCATCATCATTAAACAAAACCCAACAAAATTAATTAGAGTAACATGATGAGATTCACATGATAATCCAAGTACTTGATACTCAAGATGTCCATAACCGGGGACACGGCTAATCATGATTAATTTATACACTCTGCAGAGGTTTGCGCACTTTTCCCCACAAGATTTGATCGCCTCCGTTTTGGTTTCTCGCACTACATGGTGTTTGAGAAACGGATGACCGAGACATAGTCTTTCAGAAGTGCTAGCACCTTACGATCGGGTAGACCGTTACACCTACTTTCCCCTACATCTGCTAGTCTACCACTGTAAGAGTTTGCACAACTTAGTCAACTATGCTAGAGCCCATAGTAGCTTGTGGCTGCACACGGAAGTTTCTAGCATGAATAATCTCATGATCCCTTTGAGCCTGGGTGGCGGTCCAAAAGAAAAACAGGCAATCGCTGGAATACCCAGGTGCCTCAGTCCACCCAGATGTGTATTTAAGTTGCCACCTTAGATAAACCATTAAATTAACAATCTAACATCTGTCATGGATACACTCACCCAATCAACGTCTACTAACATAGCATGGCATAATAAGCAACATAGAAGTAACTCCCAAAGGTTTGATAATAATAGGTAATAGGTTCTACCTCAAATACTTCCCAAACCCACAATTTAATTAGATCCTAATCATGCAATGTGTGAGGATTGATCTAATGCAATAAAACTGGGTAGTAGGAGGTATGATCAAAGTGTTACTTGCCTTGCTGATGATCCGCAAAACCTAGCGATTCGAAGTAGCAAGAAGCGCACTCCGGGTACTCTATCGCAAACAAACAAGTATAAAATAAGTACTCAACTAATGCACAGGTAAAACTCGAATAAGAGATCTAACCAGAAATTTCAACTTAAGAACTCCGGTTGGCAAAAAGAATCAAATTGAACGAAGCAACGAAAGACAAACGGCAAAAGAAACAAGCTTCGTTTACTATTCTGGATCTCGGGCAATTTTTACAGTGGCAAAAACTTGTTTCAGTTGGTTAAATGGAAAGAGGGTTTCGAGACGAACCTCCAGGTGCTTCAATCGCCTGATTCCGATAAACAAGCGAAGAGTTAGACTAGAACGAAAAACGGATCAGGAATCGCGATCAGAAAAATCGCAGATTAAATCCGAGAAAAAGAAAAATGACGAACAGATTAACGAACGAACATTCGTTATCTGGACCTAAACGATGAACGCGTTCGTTAAAATGAATGAACGGGCGAACACTCGCTAATTAAATAAACCGGAAAAACTGATCTATTAAAAAACGAAACTAAAAAACCGAACAAACCGACGGAAAACCGATCGGTTTTCTAAAAAAACGGCGGCGAAAAACTACCTCCGGCGGCGGGGGATCCGGCGGTCCGGCGAGGCGGCGGTCCGGCAACGGCGGCGAGGCGGCGGGCGGTGGCGGCGGGCGACGCGGGTGGCAGCGCGGTGAGGCGGCGCAGGCGGCTGCGGCGAGGGGGCGGGCTATGGTTAGGGTTCGGGGCGGCGGCGACCTGGGCTGGCTTCAGGCCTCGGCGGCACTATTTGAAGGCCCGGCCAGGCGGAGTCCTGGCCGGTTACGGCCCGAGGTCGGTTCGGACTTTTTTTTTGGGAAAAAAATTACGCTTAGAAAAAAAGGGAATACTAAACGGACTCCAAAAATCCCGAAATAAATTTTCCCCGACTTCTAAAATCAAGCCGCACAGGATGAACATTTATTTGGGGCCTAAATGCAATTTTGAAAAACGCACATTTTTCCTAAATTCAAATAAAATAGCAAATAAAACCAAAATAAAATCTTATTTGATTTTTTATTAAATCCTCAATATTTCGTTATTTTGGGAAAGTCATTTTATTCTCTCTCTCATATTTTTGTAATAGAAATAATTGAAGATAAAATAAATAAAATCAAATGATCCTATTTTCAAAATTTGAGAAAACTCAAATATGAAAATAACGAAATCCCCAACTCTCTCCGAGGGTCCTTGAGTTGCGTAGAATTTTCTAGGATCAACCAAAATGCAATAAAATATGATATGCAATGATGATCTAGTGTATAACATTCCAAATTGGAAATTTGGGATGTTACAAACCTACCCCCCTTAAGATGAATCTCGCCCTCGAGATTCGGGTTGGCTAGAAAATAGGTGAGGGTGGTCCTTCAGCAAATCTTCCTCTCGTTCCCAGGTGGCTTCGTCCTCCATGTGGTGGCTCCACTGAACTTTGCAAAACTTGATAAACTTGCTGCGGGTGACTCGACTGGCATACTCTAGAATTTTGACTGGTTTCTCCTCATAGGTCAAATCACTGTCCAACTGAATCGCTTCCAGCGGCACTGTATCTCTCAGCGGTATATCAGCCATCTCTGCGTGGCACTTCTTCAACTGGGAAACGTGGAACACGTCATGAACTCCTGACAATCCTTCGGGAAACTCCAACTTGTAGGCTACTTCTCCCATACGCTCCAAGACTTTGTATGGGCCTACAAAACGTGGCGCTAACTTTCCCTTAACTCCAAAACGCTTAACTCCTAGAAGTGGTGATACTCGAAGATAAACTCGGTCTCCGACTTCGTAAACTGTCTCCTTGCGTTTAGAATCTGCATAACACTTCTGCCAGGATTGAGCTACCTTGAGCCTATCGCGATTCTATTTCACTTTCTGTTCAGACTCCCTTATCAGATCCGGTCCAAACAACTGGCGGTCTCCAACTTCATCCCAAGACAATGGGGTCCTGCACCTCCTTCCGTACAAGGCTTCGAAAGGGGCCATCTTCAAACTGGAGTTATAATTGTTGTTATAAGAGAACTCTGCATATGGCAAATTCTCGTCCCAACTAGATCTGTAATTTAGCGCACAAGCTCTCAGCATATCCTCTAAAATCTGATTGAATCTCTCGGTCTGTCCATCTGTCTTCGGATGGAAATCTGTACTAAACTCCAGTCTGGTACCCAAAGTTTCATGCAACTGATTCCAGAACTTTGAGGTAAATAGGGTTCCTCTATCTGATACAATGCTCCTTGGAACTCCGTGCAGACATGAGATTCTGGTCATGTATATCTTTGCCAACTTTGCACTGGTATAGGTAGTCTTCACTGGAATGAAATGAGCTACCTTTGTCAAATGATCGACTACAACCCATATTGAGTCATAGCCTGAACGAGTTCTGGGTAAACCCATAATAAAATCCATGCCTAGCTTATCCCACTTCCATTCGGGTATCGGCAATAGCTGTAGCAATCCTGCTGGCTTCTGATGCTCTGCCTTTACTCTCTGGCACACATCGCAAACTGCTACGTACTCCGCAATATCCTTCTTCATTCCGGTCCACCAGAAAGTATCCTTCAAATCCAAATACATCTTGGTATTTCCTGGGTGAATCGGATATGGTGAATCATGGGCCTCTTGCAGAATTAACTTCCTGATCTCCAAATCATTTGGCACATAAACACGGTCTTCGAACCATAAGGTATCGTGCTCATCTTCACGAAGTCCCTTAGCTTTTCCTTTGCTCATTTTCTCCTTAATAGAAGCAATCTCCTCGTCAGTCCTTTGAGCTTCTCTGATCTTATCCATCAAAGTCGACTGAATCTCCAATGCCGCTACATAGCCTCTTGGAACTATTTCCAAACATAGCTCTCGAAGATTTTCCGGTAACTCCCTTGGTAAATCTCTCGTCATTAGTGTGTTAACATGGCTTTTACGGCTCAAAGCGTCAGCTACTACGTCAGCCTTTCCGGGGTGATAATGCAATTTCATATCATAATCCTTGATGAGCTCCAACCATCTCCTTTGCCTGAGGTTCAACTCCTTCTGCGTGAAAATATACTTCAAACTCTTGTGATCCGTGTACACCTTAAAATGATTTCCAATGAGAAAGTGTCTCCAGGTTTTCAATGCATGCACTACGGCTTCTAACTCCAAATCATGTGTAGCATAATTCAACTCATGAGGCTTAAGCTGTCATGAGGCATATGAAACAACTCTTCCTTCCTGCATAAGCACTGCTCCAAGTCCTCGACATGAAGCGTCGCAATACACCTCATAATCCTTGGTCTGATCTGGCAAAATCAACACAGGTGATGTAACCAAACGTTTCTTCAACTCCTGGAAACTAGCCTCACATTCCTCAGTCCATATGAACTTGGTATCCTTTTTCAACAACTCCGTCATAGGCTTCACAATCTTTGAGAAATTCTCAATGAATCTCCGGTAGTATCCTGCGAGTCCGAGAAAACTCTGGATCTCTCCAACTGTTGTTGGGGCTTCCCAATTTGTCACGGTATCAACCTTACTGGGATCTACTGCTATACCTTCTCCAGATATAACGTGTCCGAGAAATCCAACTTCCTTCAACCAAAACTCACATTTGCTAAATTTGGCATATAATTGATGTTCTCTGAGTTTTCCAAGAACCAAACGCAAATGCTCCTTATGCTCCTCTTCATTCTTCGAGTAAACCAGGATATCATCAATGAACACTACGACGAACTTATCCAGAAACTCCATAAACACCTTGTTCATCATGTTCATAAAATATGTAGGTGCGTTAGTCAGACCAAATGACTTAACGGTATACTCATACAGCCCATACCTGGTGGTAAAAGCCATCTTAGGTATATCCTGTTCTCGAATTTTCAACTGGTGGTATCCTGATCGCAGATCGATCTTGGAAAATACCTTAGCTCCTTGCAATCGATCAAACAGATCATTGATCATCGGTAGTGGGTACTTGTTCTTGATGGTTACTTCATTCAATCTTCGATAATCAACAACCATCCTTAACGATCCATCCTTCTTCTCCACTAGAAGTACTGGCGATCCCCAAGGTGAAGAACTTGGGCGAATATATCCTTTATCCAGTAACTCCTTAATCTGCTTCTTAATCTCCACCAAATCCTTTGCGGGCATCCTATATAGTCTCTTTGATATTGGCCCGGTGCCTGGCAAAAGCTCAATCAAAAACTCAATATCTCTATCCGGTGGCATGCCTGGCAATTCTTCTGGAAATACATCCGGGAAATCCTTCACCACTGGTACTTCCTCCTGCACAACTCCTGTTAAACAATTTACCTGATTCCTCTTTGGTACATGCCGAGATACATACTTGATCCTTCTTCCTTCTGGGGTGGTGAGCAAGATCGACTTACTGGCGCAATCGATGTTTCCTCCATACATCGACAACCAATCCATACCCAGAATTACGTCCAATCCTTGTGATTCCAAAATGATTAAATCCGCGGGAAACACATGCCTACCTATACTCAATGGTACTTGAAAACATCCTTGGCTAGCCATATACTCCGCTCCTGGTGAGCTTACTAACATTGGTGTTCTAAGAACTTTGGTGGGCAGGTTATACTTATCCACAAATTCCCTTGATATGTATGAATGCGATGCACCAGTATCAAAAAGAACGAGTGACGTAAATGACTTAACCAAAAACTTACCGATTACTGCATCCGGCTACTCTTCAACCTCCTCCACGTTAACGTGGTTCACCTGTCCCCTATTGAAAGGGTTCGGCTTCTTCCCAGAGCTTCCATTGCCATTTCCATTCTGGGATTCAGGACATTCATTGGCATAATGTTCAGTCTTCTGGCACTTGAAACAAGTGACTTGGCTCAGGTCTCTCTTGGCTGGGGTTGATGGGTTGGTGCGGTTCTAGCCGTTGCTTCCTCCATTCCCGTTACCATTCTTGGTGCCATTGTGATTGTGCAAGCTACCTCCTCCATGGGTATGCTGAAAATGTCCTCCCGGTCTAGGGGTAAAACGTGGCTTCTGCTGAGCTCCTGAATTGTACTTCCCTTGTCCATACTTCCTCTTGCGATTCTCAATCTGCTGCTGCTTTCCTTCAATCATGAGAGCACGATCTACCAACTCCTGGTAGTTGTTGAAGGTTGCTACCATCAACTGCATGCTCAACTCATCATTCAGTCCTTCCAGAAACTTCTCCTGCTTAGTTGCATCCGTAGCTACGTCATCTAGGGCATAACGTGCTAACTTACTAAAGTCCTCCACATACTGGCCAACTGTCCGTCCTCCTTGGCGCAAGTTGCGAAACTCTCACTTCTTCATGGCCATAGCTCCTGCTGAAACATGGGCAGTACGGAAAGCCTGCTGAAACTGGTCCCACGTGACAGTGTCGACAGGGAAAGTGGCTGTTAAATTCTCCCACCATGATGTTGTGGGTCCTTCAAACCGATGTGCGGCAAACTTCACCTTTTCCGCATCTGTGCATCCTGCTGTGGTCAACTCCCTTGCTGTCTTGCGGAGCCAATCATCTGCTACTATCGGCTCGGTGCTACTAGAAAACACCAGTGGATTCAGCCTAAGAAAATAGGCTAAGTGATCAACAGGTGGTGGTGGTGGTGGTGGGTTGTTGTTGTTGTTCCCCTGATTCTGATTCTGTACTAGCAACTGCATCAATGTGTTCTGCTACTGGATCAACTGAGTGAGCTCCGGAGGGAAGGTAAATCCGGGGTCACGTCTTGGAGGCATCTGAGGGTTTAGAAAAGATGAGATTTAAGAATAGAGGGGGTCTAAAGAGAAAACACTACCCATATGCACATGAGGCAAAACAAACAATTCACTTCATTCAATCAATCAAACAAGGGCATACAATTGATCTAACTACTGCAAAAGTTCTCGGACTACTATATTTACATGGTGGACTACTACTACTGTTGGGGTGGTCTACTAGAAATATTCTTCAGTTGCAGACTCCATGATATCTGCTCCAGCTTCATCAACATAGTCATCATCACTATCATCTGGATCCGAGTCGGTGTCGTCGATGATGATGTAGTCTTCTGAGAGAATCTCCTTGGGTTCTTCGTCTTCCTCTCACTACCAAAAAAAGACACATCCGTGACATTTTGGGCCGAACGAAAATTTTTCTGTCATACATATGACACTTCTATGCCGATAATTGTGACAAAACCCGGTATCATCATAGATGTGGTGGGCTCCTACTTCTATGACAAAAAATCATGACAGAAAATGGGCTTTCCGTCCTGGGCGGGCCGGAGACACAGCTTCATGACATTCTTTGGGCCGTCCATGACGGAAAAACCCATGGTAGAAGCGAGGGGGAGGAAAATTTCGGGGAGTTCTCGGTTACGGTGGGAGGTCGGGGGCCGAGCGATGCGCGTTTCTCTCGTACACGTACGCGCGTGTGTGCGAGGCGTTGGCTCTAACTGAACCCGAGCGAGGCGTTGGGCTCTAACTGAGCCGAGCGATTGCACTGCAGGCTACACGTTACTGAACCCGAGCGATCAATCGCTGGCTATTGACTGAACCCGATCGAGCGATTCTTTGGCTACTTCTGCTAACTGAAGCCGATCAATGGGATGAACAGTGAGCGTTGCAGGGGGAGGGGGGGTTGGATGAACAGTGAGCGGTGGCATTGCCTCTGGATGAACAGGACCCCGTGGTGTGGTGGAGGGCTGGATGAACAGTAGACGGTGGAGGGGTGCCCGTGGAGGGGTGGATGAATAGGACCCCATGGTGTGGAGGGCAGGATGAATAGTAGACGGTGGAGGGGTGCCCATGGAGGGGTGGTTGAACAGGACCCCGTGGTGTGGAGGGCTGGATGAACAGTAGACGGTGGAGGGGTGGTTGAACAGTAGCCGGTGGAGTAGCGCGCGGTGGAGGCTGGATGAACAGGAGCCCGTGGAGGCTGGAGGAGGTCGACGGTGGATGAACAATAGCTCGTGGAAGCTGGAGGGGGTCGACAGTGGAGATGAACAGTATCCCGTGGAGTCCCGTTTTGCGGTACGCCACACCCCTCCTGATGAACAGGACCCCCGTTTCGACCGTAGCGCTCCAACACAAGTCCGTTTCCTCCATTTTGCGGTACGCCACACCCCTCCCGATCAACAGGACCCCCGTTTCGACCATAGGAGGTCCGTTTCCTCCGTTTTGCGGTACGCCACACCCCTCCCGATCAACAGGACCCCCGTTTTGATTGTAGGAGGTCCGTTTCCTCCATTTTGCGGTACACCGCACCCCTCCCGATCAACAGGACCCCCGTTTTGACCGTAGGAGGTCCGTTTCCTCCGTTGTGGGGTACACCAGGCCTCGTTTCCATCGCCTCTTCCGTCCAAGCCCTCCCGATGAACACGACCACGCATTCTGTTCCGACCCATGAACACGACGACGACGCTGTTTCTCCGTTCCGACCCAGCCATGTACACGAGCCCTCGCCGTACGTATGCGCGAGAAGGCATTCGAGACCCCGCCCGTATGTACACATATGTGGCCATATTTTCTTTCTTGCACCTTGGACGCTATACGTATGTGTACATGCTACATGCACGCCTCTACTACGACACGTGCGCGCCTCTACTATGACACGTGCGCGCCTCTACATCCACCAGTATATATGTACGTACACGTTCGCGACCAGAATGACAATGCTACGTACGCTTCGACCAGGTGGGTCCCGACTGTCAGGCACTTCCTTGCCTGCGAAGATGTAGCTGGTGGGTCCCAGCAGTCAGGGGGCGAATCATTTTTTTGCCCGAACGCACTTCCTTGTGTGCGAAGATGTAGCTGGTGGGTCCCAGTAGTCGGGGGCTGGTGGGTCCCAGCAGTCAGGGGGGCGAATCGATTTTTTTGCCCGGACGCACTTCCTTGCGTGCAAAGGTGTAGCTGGTGGGTCCCAGCAGTCAGGGGGGAAACGTTTTTTTCGTGAAATACGGTGGCCCGTCCGGTGGGTCCCTGCTGTCAGGTGGAGGAAACATTATTTTCCGTGTAATAAGGAGGCACTTCCTTGCTGCGGCCGTGGACCCAGCTGTCAGCCTCTCCACGTACAGTCCACGTCCGATGGAACTCGTTCCTTGACCACGTTGACCACGCCGCGCCGAGAGCACCAGGGCAGTGGACGACGGCGAGGCCTAGGAAGGGGACGACGCGGAGCCGGGGAAGACACAGCAGTGGAAGCCCGTGCGGAGAGGAGTACGAGGGTTCACTGGTTCAGCTGCGGTGTGAGGCTGCCGTCACCGTAGAATAACAGGGAGTGTGGGTGAGTAGAGGGATGGCCTGGCCAGCGGTGGGAGTAGTACGGGGCGGTGAGGCCTCCGCGGCATCACAGCCGGCCACGGGAGGCAGGAGCACGCGACACGACCGATGCTGCTTTGGGCGGCTGGAGCAAGAAGACCATAGGTTGAAGAAGCACTACAGCCATTGGATGGACATAGTACGATCACTGCAGCTAGAATCGTTTATATTGACTAAGTTGACAAAGCCCTTGGTACGCGTCAACTTAGTAGGCCCACAGCTCAGATTTGGCAGAGAACATATAGCCCATTTTTGATTTGTAAGAATGTACATCCCATTTTTTAATTCTAATGGAATTTACTACAGCCCATTTACAGTTTGTTAAAAGTACAGCCGAACTTCTAGCTAGGACAACGATTAATAATTTCAAACAACCGCTAAAAACAGAATTAAAAAAATCCCACATTTTGATGGGACCCGAAATATTTTTATCCGAAATTTCTAGTCAGGTTAAATATAATTTCAAAATAAAGTTGTGTTACATTAAAATCCAACGAAATATTGCGCGCGCAACAAGTAATGAAATTAAAATTTTCAAATTCCAAAAATAATATATTTTTCAAACTAATTACGTGTTTGCTGCATAGTAATTGTCCAGTTATTATAATTACATCCCATTTATTATTTCTTAAAGTCCATTTTCTTGTTAATCCTAATGCATACCTCCTAGGAAAGTTTGCAGCCCAGCGGGGCGGAGAATAACAAGTTGACCCGGATATTGTGTACAACTGTCGGCCCAGTTGCATTGCTAATGTTGAAAAAAAGCTATTTTTTATACACACATTTAAAAAAATTTTGTATAGATAAGGAACATTTTTATACACACATTTAACAATTTTTAAATACATGATTAACACGTTTTAAAACATATTTTTTAGTCAACAGTGGGCCCACAGCAAGCGGAGGAGGTCACAATACACATATTTTTTAAATACATGATTAACACTTTTTAAAACATATTTTTTAGTCAACAGTGGGCCCATAGCGAGCGGAGGAGGTCACAATACACATATTTCTTAAATACATGATTAACACTTTTGCAAAAACAATTAGCCCACAACGAGCCAATTAGCTCTAGTCGGCCCACAGTGGGCCGACAGGACCCAATCAGCCCATAATGGGCCGACAGGGGCCAGTCGGCCAGCTGTAGGCCGACTGGAATCCAATCGGCCGGCTATGGGCCGACTAGGCCCAGTCGGCCTACAGCGGGCCGACAGTGTATTATTTTTGAAAAAAATTTACCCAGCGTAATATTTATGAAAATTAATAAAAAATGTATTATTAAAAAAAATAGCGAAAAAGGCATGTGTAGTACAGTACAACCTAACATGGTTACTCAGCCCACATTCAGCGACGCCGAAAAGGCCCAAACAAGGCTTCTGTACAACTTTTTGAAGTCACTGAGCTCAATTAATAACTTAAGAAAAAAGTTAGATTACAGTGGAACCTAATTAAAAGCTATCACGAGCAAATAAATAATTCAACGGGTCCCTCTTGTGCGTGTGCGTGTGTGTGTGTGAGAGAGAGAGAGAGATAGAGAGATAGAGAGAGAGAGAGACCCATCGGCCGATACTCGTAAATACATCTTTCAGCCATATGCATTGCTGATGCTCAGTAAAAACTTATATAGTTGACACAATCATATAGAACATCATAGCACACTGAACTTGCATACAAAAATTTCACGCAGGCGGCACAATCAGGATGGGAGCAGTGGATCGCTACGGGAAGGGCTATGTTGAAACCAACGAAGTCGTACATAATGGTTCATCATGTTTATCAATGACGGAGAAATATCTTGAATGTTGTGCAAAGAAAACAGATAGACAACACAATAAGTTCTGCTAGCACATTAAGTTGACATACAACCCTTTCTAAAAAAAGTTCAGGTACAAAATTAGAACAGGTCACAATCAAATGTACTGGCATATCAGTGCTTCACGCCCATAGCTCGGACTTAACTAGTATCGTTCCGGGCAACACGGGGAAAGTTTGACGTTGACTCCTGTAATGGACGTCGTCGATGGACCCTGGCACCAGTGGCGGCGGCAGGACTTCGATTGATGGATTGACCACTTCTTCGACATGCACGAACACTCGATACAGGTACATCCCTAATGTGGTCCGCGGCGGCCTTGGTGGCGACGAATAGTACAACCTTGGTTCCTGCACCGGTATCTCAACACCAATCACCTTCGGTATGGTGGACGGCTTCTTCATCCATGCCATAACCGTCAGAGCCCAGCTGTCTGGAGGAACAAACATACTTACGAGCTCACCTCCAAGGTCGTTGATAAGCTCGTTCATGGACTCACTGTTCCAAGCACGTCGAGGCATGCCGTGGAAGGTAAGCTTTGTTAAAAACTCAAGCTCAGAGGGCACCGAGCCCCATCCTGGGTGCCACCGATCACAGCTCACCAGCGCGCCATCGCAGAACAAACGCCGGGAAGACTCGAACACATGACTGCAGTCGAAAGTTGTCCGGAACCTGACGAAGAAATCAGCCGGTGGCGGACAGACTTCGACGAGCAAGTCACTTATTTGGATGCCGTGCGCAATGCCAAGAGCTTTGACAAGGTCATCCGGCGAGACAGGAGGCCGGTCGCCGTTGATGGTTACCATCAGCACTTTGCTGGCAAATTGGTCGTCAAGCGCCGCCATGCCACTGTTGAGCGACAGCACGCAGCGACCGAAGGCAGGACGGACCTCAGGATCTCTGGCTCGGAGATCCGCATTTACCGACAACATGATAGTGCGCTTGAGTACAGGGAGTATAGGAGGGGGATTTGGGGGAACTGTAGTAGGAATCGAGATTCCAGAGGTGGGGGAGGGGCGGGAGACTGGGGATGAAAAGGTAGCATGAATTTCGAGCACGCGCCAATATGCTCTTGGCGTGCAAGCGCACGAAAACACCGGTGGCGCCCACATGTCAGCCTAAGAGTCCTTATTCTTTCTTTTTTGGAGAGCCCGACCTTTTTTCAGGATCTTTTGAGAGCCCGGCCTGAGAGTCATAATTGACCTGTTTGGCATTGCCTTACTACTCGGCCCATATTCAATGACACCTCACTGGCCCGAACAAGTGTACATCATCGAAAAGACACTGAGCTCAAATTATATAACTTGAAAAAAGGAGATATACTCCGAACACTGGAGAATGGTGATGCCCTCATTTAGCCCACCAGTAGTTCGAGACAATAAACAGTTCGAAACAACGATATATACAACATTCAAACACTGACTAGTGACTACTAGTGACATAAACAACAAGACATGATAGTTCATAAGAAGTCTTGCTACACCACCAAAACGCACCCATCTGCAGCGCTCAGACTCTCGTGATCCAGATGAGAATGACATTCTAAACAGAAGCAACTATTACATAGTAAGAGTGACATAGACAAGGATGACCAAGTGACAAGGAATATGCATAACAAAAGAAAGAACTACCCATCCAGAACCAGCAGCAAAGACAACAAAGTCATTCGAAGAGATGATCCAACACCATCATAATTTGCAGCCCCGCTTCAGCGACCAGTGATCCGGAGACACCGGTACTCCACCCTTTCGATGCAACAGCCCAATTACCTATCAACCTGAAGGCTCGAATCACATCACTGCCTGTCGCAATTGAGACATCCAAGGATCAAAGTTAATCCAAATGCCTTTGTCATTCTCACCTTCTTTTGGCTGTAGGCTGTATCGTTGAACTCCTAGGGCTCGCCGTGTAGACACAGTTTTCCATAGCAAACAGAGCCTCTCTGCCATCAAGGTCCTTGCCAACAGTGATCTCCTAGTTAATCGGATAATTGAGTCCGAGAAACAGAGAGTGTGAACCAAGGCTGTTTACCCGCCTCCAACTAAAAAATCCTAAAGGCCCCAACAAGCTGGTATCCTGCTCATAGACGTAACAACCACTGTCCGTATACTCACGTATTACACGGTGCTTGTATACAGTGGGGTTTTTGCAATATAACTTTTCTGGCTCATGTGTCCGAATGATCATCAGTCTTTTGCCATCGTCTGATCGAGCGAGGAACCAGTTGAGCTTCCTTGTTTTTGGCAAAGGTGGTGTGATTACAAAGGGCAGTAACTGTAGGGACACTGCATCATATCAAAAAGGATAGGCATTGTTAATGTAAGATCAGCATTGTTCAGAGTATGAGTAGGATAATGCAAGAAACATCATTAATATGTCCCTGTTGGAACTGGGAGGAAAATACAGGGAAATGTATACTGGGTTCAAAAATATAGAAGTGCCATGCATGGTTATACTCATGTTATCTCGCAATCGATTCTTCACAGGAAACTACCATGTCATGCATGTTATGTAATCATGTTGTGTCCTCACAAAAAAATTCTTCAAGGTAACTAACAGACCATGCATTGTTATATACTCGTGTTCTGTGGGCAAAATTTTTGTGAGGATATTATTCTAGCCATTGATTGCTGAAGGGCGAATATAGGTATGTACACATGGTAAGCATTGCAGGATTTCACTACTTCCAAATATAGAGTTCTCCATATGCACAATTACTTCCCTAATGTATGGTTAGATGAAACCAACAGTGTGGTGCATGTTTCTACATCATGAAAATGAGGAAACTAACATGAGAGGAAACAACTTACACGCGTCGTCCCAGCAATACGTGGTGCCATCTGCTTTGTCGATCGCGTAGATGATGCCATTGTGTTCAATAGCATCACATAAGTGTGTATCAGCTTTGACGATGATCCACTGCGAGACGAGTTGTCTCCAGCTAAAGAAGGCACCGGCATAAAGATAGGCGAGTCCGCGGTCGAACAAGGCAATTAGCTTGAAGTTTGCATAATTCGCATGTCGTGTGGGCACTTGGCAGATTACAATCTTCTACAAAACAAGGTCCGTCCAACTGACATAGTAATCTAGATGACTTGGACCACGATGGTAATACTCTATATAATCCAATGGAGGAAGGATAATCTCATGGGAGGTCTGGAAGTTCACGAGCACCAACTTTTTACCGTCTTCTCTGAAGGCAGCCATCCAATGGGAGTTCATGCCGACCCAGTACATACCTGCCAAGAAGTTTCGGGCGATGGTGATCGGATCGATGTCGAGGGAAATGATGTACGACGACCCACTACATACCTGCAAAGAAGTTTCGGCTAATGGAGATCGGATTGAAGTGGAGGGGCATCATGCACGCCTCCATATCATGGTGAGCGAATCTCGCAAGACCAGATAGGAGCAAGCAAGCAGGGCATCATGCATGCCTCGCTTCGACGATGGTCGTGTCCATGTCCCTCGAGCATGCAGCCAGCCGCAGGACACTCAACATATCCATACACGAACAATAGAGGTCGAGGATGTCACTGGGGAGATTGCTTCGATCGCGGCTCATATGGATGCTGTGCGGTTCATGTTCGGCCATGGTGGAGTTTGGAAGGGGGCTTGATTTACGGGGGAGAAGGATGTCGGTGCTGGAGCGGCTAGCGAGGGAATAGTGGCACTGGGGAGGCGAGTGAGGCGACGGTACACGGGGGCACAGTGAGATGGAGACGGAGAAGGAGATGGAGATGGAGTGGTGTTATGGGAGCGGAGAGGGAGACGAGGCGAGGCGCCAATGTGCTGTACATCGGTGGTGACAGACTGCACTGTGCATAGGGTGAGGCTGACTTTGGTAACCCGAACACGCCGCCTGGACTAGTGTCAGGCGCAGGGTGTTGTCACTTCACTATGAGGACCGGATGAATAGTATTTTGACCATCAAGTGTACCACAGTTGTACTACTACTACTACTACTACTTGTAGTAGGTACATGAGTACTCCAGTATTGTATAGCGTAAATAGGTCTCCCGTGCTAGCATGCTTGTTCACTTCATTGTTCAGGTATCATCCATATTGCAAGCAGAACCAAATTCTCATGCATGCCCAATCAACACTCTGCCGCGATGCATGCAGTGGTTGTTCTGGTGCATCAAGGACGGCATGCAGATCGTTCCACACTTGAGAAGAGGAAAAATGGAAAGGTAGAATGTGGCAGCAGAGGAAGAGAACGCTGGCTAACGAGGCTGGGAGGGGATCGAGTAGGAAGTTAATGCTCCATGCCTAAAGGTTTTGGGAAAACCTGATTTTCATGAGGTGACTTATACTCGCCTAAACGGAGGGAGTATTCCTTAACCAGAGAATGTTGTGTCTCCGACTCACGCGCTCAAAAAAAAACTACGACACATTTTTTATCTGTTTGCATAGGTCCCACCTATCAGGAAGGATGGGCACGTACATGAACAGGTACGAATCATCAGTCTACCCACATAGCCTTTTCGTTTAGTCTACCTAGCCATCTAATCAACTGCCTGCACGCCACTTCTCCCATTTACTCCTTCTCCATCGGGAACCAATTCTCCTCGGCTTCTTCACCTCCCCTTCGTCTTCATTTGCATCCAAACCCCACTGCGTTCACATTGTTTTAACCTCTTTAAATAACCATCTACTACTTCAGTTAGACTAGCCATCTAATCCTAATTCTCCAAACCATAGCCCTCCGTTCCAGCGGTTCCAAATGGCGAAAGAGATCGAGATGCAGGTTTTTAGCGTCCAACATGTCCTCGTTCAAGGCTCGATGCGCATAGTTGCCACCGTCACCGTCCACCCAAGGGTTGTTCGGCAGTGGATCAACAATGTATCCAACTCCCTCGAAAAGGTAGAGACGAGGGTCATCGGTCTCGACGCAGAGTACACGGAGCGTGCCCCTGGGAAGATCCAGCGCGCCGCCGTCCTTCAGCTGTGCCTCGAAGATGATGTTTTGGTGTACCACATCATACACTCGCCCTCCATACCAGGTGAGCTTCACGATTTCTTGTCTCGGGAGGACGTATACTTCTGTGGGGCAGCCATCGAAGGGGACAAACAGAAGCTAGAGCCGTACAACCTTGATTTGAAAAGCATCGCTGACCTACAAACTAGAATCAAAATTCCTGTAGAAGTCTGTGATAAACAGACACCATCCCTATTCGACGTAGCAAATTTGGTGCTCGGTACAAATCTTCAGAAGGGTGATGACACAGTGGCATTAAGGTCGTCTGGATGGGAGAATTATCCCTTGACGTACGAGCGGATAAAATATGCTGCCCTCGATGCCCGTGTGAGTTTCAAGATAGCTGCAAGGTCCAAATGTAACGCCCTCGATGCGGCTATATCTCCCACGTGTCGAGGCACGACTTAGAGGCATAACCGCATTGAAAGCAATGTCGCAAGTCGGGAAATCATCACACATCCCATGTACATAAATAATATAAAGGGGAGGTACATAGTTGGCTTACACTCGCCACGTCACGTCAAAGTACATAAATAACATCCATCATACAATTCACTCATGGCCCGACTACGGTGCCAAAATAGAAAAGACCCCCAACATGCGACAAGGCCCTGAATCGATAACCCCAACTAGGCACCACTACTGATCATCCGGAAAAGACACGTAGTATCGCTGAGAGTCCTCGTCAAACTCCCACTTGAGCTCGTAATCGTCAACCGGAGCAGAAACACCTGGACCTGCATCTGGAGTTGTAGTATCTGTGAGCCACAGGGACTCAGCAATCTCACACCCATGTGATCAAGACTATTTAAGCTTATAGGAATGGATAAGGCAAATATATGTGGAGCTGCAGCAAGCGACTAGCATATATGGTGGCTAACTTATTCGCAAAGGAGAGCGAGAAGAGGAGGCAAAGCGCGAGCGAGAATCTAGAGGAACAACCTGCGCAAGCATAACTCCAACACCGTGTCCACTTCCCGGACTCCGCCGACAAGAGGCCATCACGGCAACACACACAGTTGATTCATTTTAATTAATTAAGGTTCAAGTTATCTACAACCGGACATTAACAAATTCCCATCTGCCCATAACCGCGGGCACGGCTTTCGAAAGTTCAATCCCTGCAGGGGAGTCCCAACTTAGCCCATGACAAGCTCTCACGGTCAACGAAGGAATAGACCTCCACCCGAGACACACCGATCAGACTCGGTAATCCGGTACAACAAGACAATTCGACAGGTTAAAACAAGACCAGCAACACCGCCCGAATGTGCCGACAAATCCCGATAGGAGCTGCACATATCTCTTTCTCAGGGCACACTCAGATAGGTCAAGCTACGAGTAAAACCAACCCTCAAGTTTCCCCGAGGTGGCCCCGCAGGCTGCCCAGTTCGGACCAACACTCAGAGGAGCACTGGCCCGGGGGGGGTAAAATAAGATGACCCTTGAGTCTGCAGAACCCAAGGGAAAGAAAAGGCTAGGTGGCAAATGGTAAAACCAATGTTGGGCATTGCTGGAAAAGCTTTAATCAAGGCGAAATATCAAGGGGTTCCCATTATAACCCAACCGCGTAAGGAACGCAAAATCCGGGAACATAACACCGATATGACGGAAACTAGGGCGGCAAGAGTGGAACAAAACACTAGACGAGAGGCCGAGCCTTCCACCCTTTACCAAGTATATAGATGCATTAAGGTAACATAGCAATATAATGATATCCCAACAAGTAAATAAATGTTCCAACAAGGAACGGCTCCAATCTTCACCTGCAACTAACAACGCTATAAGAAGGGCTGAGCAAAGCGGTAACATAGCCAATCAACGGTTTGCTAGGACAATGGTAGGTTAGAGGTTCAATCATGCAATTGGGAGGCTGACAAGCAAGTGGTAGGCATCGTAGCAGTGGCAAAGCAAAAGAGCGAGCAAACTAGCATAGCAAAGATAGTAGTGATTTCGAGGGTATGATCATCTTGCCTGCACAGTCGTCAGAGTTGACTGCATCCTCACAAGCAAACTCAACGGGCTCCTTGGTAGCGAACTCGTCTCCCGGCTCTACCCAAACAAGACAAACAAGCAACAAGGATACAATCAACCACGTGCAAGACCAAGCAATATGATGAAATGATGATATGCTATGCGGGATGCGATGCGGGATGCAAAATGCAAGATATGACAGGAAATGCATGAACCTGGCCTCAACTAGGAATTCCAAGGGTGCCACTGGATATAGGGGATGAAATCTCTTGAAAACGATATAAAGATCATTGGAATCGGAGTTACAGTTTGGAAATGGCGAGCGTTTTACGAAACGAACCGATCTGCGATATACAGCAAGTAGGCATCTAAACGCAACGAAATGAACATGCTACACCCCCAAACATGACAACAAAATACATGGCAGGGATGCACATAAGATGCTTAACAAAATACTAGCACTGAGCCACGTCAAATTCATCCATTAAGAGGTTCAAACAAGCATGGCAAAAACACAAATGCAAAACAGATTCCAGACTTAGTGAAATTAACACTAGTCTGAAATTTCAGATCACGATGCTCTCTTCGGAGCAGCAAAACAACATGATAAATGACCTGAACGTGACAAGTAAGAACATGGCATGGAGCTACTCAACAAGCTTAACAAAAGTCCCAAAATGACCTGGGGCCAAAAGGGACCACAAAATATATTAACGGGCACACGAACATAGCTAAAACACAATCAGTTTTCAGACTTAGTGAAAGCTGAGACATGCTGAAATATAACTCACGAAGGCATGTAAACGAGCTCGATGCACTCCCCATGCTGCAAGTCACAGCAAGGCAATCATACATCCATTAATAAGGCACAAAATACAAGCTATACATGGCAAGAACAATGGCATAGCATGCACGGATCAACTACAACAACGCCGGCAAAATCGCAAACGAGTTGACGATCTGCCCAGATTCACCATGAAGCAAAAGTAGAGCTCGATTGACTCAAGCTATGGTGCTCCATAATTGCAAACAAAGACACGGATGGATAGATCATGACATGAATAACAAAAGTCCCTTACTGATCATCCTCAAAAGAGGCACAGATCACTAGGAAACAAGCTGAACATATGGCATCATGAACTAAAATATCCCAGACTTAGTGAAAACAACTAAGTCCCTGAAATCAGCAATCTCAGGTACCTCTCTTCGCAAGCTTGCACAAGACAACACACACATCCTAAAAATGCATGGGTGGCACCTCTCGAAAGAAGACAAAATGCTTAACAATTCATCCCAAAGGGGCACAGGCATATCATGCACGGATTAAACATGGCAAAAATGACAAAAGTGCATGATGAACTAACGGATCTGCAATTTAACTCACGAAGCCGCTTTCTAACAGCATTTTGGGCAACAAGATGACCTCAAATGCAAATGATGCAATGTAATGTAATGATGTAAATGTCGAGCCGAAGATTTTGATATATCATATGCCCAAAACGGAGCTACGGATGCAAAGTTACGGGCGGTCAAAGCATGCATAAAAAACTAGGGTTAGGGACGAAAGTCAACCGCTCCTCCCAGATCCAGATCTGAGAGCACTGTTCACGCACGGATCCCGAGATCGCCAGAGTCGAGGTCGTGCTCGCCGGATCTCTTGCCGGAGCTCGCCGGGGCCGGGGAAGGAGAGGAGGAGCCGGGGAAGGAGAGGAAGAGGCCGGCCTTGGCACGGGCCGGCTCGGGCGGTGGCCGGGGCGGCGGTCGCCGGCCGGCGGCTGGGCGGCGATGGCGGGGCTCGCCGGCGACGATGGCGGCTGCCGGCGGCGATGGAGCCACGGTGGCGCGGGCGGTAGAAGACGGCGGCGCGGGGCGGCGGAGGGAGTGGCCCGCGGAGGCGGCGGCGGGGGCCGGCTGTGGGCTTCGGGCCCGGCGGCGGGGGCGATGTGGTCCGCGCCACGTGGCGCGTGGCGAGTGGCGGGCTGCGGCGGCGGACGCTGTCCGGCCGGGGGCGGACACGTCCGTCGGCGCGGATCTGGAGTTTTTTTTTAGACTAGGGTTTGGACGGGGAAGAAGATCCGAATGGAGGGGGTATAAATAGGCATAAGTAGAGCTAGGAGAGTCCAAATGAGGTGCGGTTTTCGGCCACGCGATCGTGATCGAACGCTCTAGGACATGGAGCAGAGTTTGGTGGGTTTTGGGCCAAATTTGGGGGTTGTTGGGCTGCAACACACACGAGGCCTTTTCGGTCCCTCGGTTAACCGTTGGAGTATCAAACGAAGTCCAAATGATACGAAACTTGACAGGCGGTCTACCGGTAGTAAACCAAGGCCGCATGGCAAGTCTCGGTCCAATCCAGAAATGTTTAACCCCCACACACGAAAGAAAGGTAGAAATGACCACCGGAGGAGAACGAAGCGCTGGAATGCAAAACGGACAACGAGGAAAAAGCTCGAATGCATGAGATGAACACGTATGTAAATGCAATGCACATGATGACATGATATGAGATGCATGAAAAAGAAAACAACACACGGAGACAAAACCCGAACCCGAGAAATAAATATAAGTTAACGCCGGAAACGGCAAGAGTTGGATACAAATATGGAAAGTATATCTGGGGCGTTACACCAAAGAGCTTGTTGCGAAGCCGTCTCCCACAGAGAATGAGAACAAGAAGAAGAAGAAGAAGAAGAAGAAGAAGAAGAAGAAGAAAAGGCTGCACCAGCAGGAGGGCATTATGGATGGATGAACTATTTCCTCTCTTGTAAAAAAAATTATTCCCTCTCGGTGTATATTGAAATAGATGGACTATTTCGATGGTGTGCATGTCTTTGGAACAAAGTAGTAGCGTGGGTCCACTTGACTATAAGGAACTATTTATCCGCATATATAGCTTTCTCTGCTACTCCTTCCAGTGATCGGTATGCAGTGCATGTGTCCATAGACATGACATCTTGTCCATGGAAGTTCAACTACGGCGACCATCATGTTTCATCTCCCGATTCCCATGATGCCTCTCCAACCCACGGCACCACGCCCCCCGACGTGTGCCTCACCCCTCTCGGCCGCACCTCCCCTCTGCCTTTGTGTGCATGACATGTGGGCCACCTAAAATGCGGCGAGCATCAAGTTTCTACCACAGCCACTCGCGATTCCCATGACGTCGCTCGAACCCATGAAACCACACATCCCCCGACCTGCGGCTCACCCCTCCTGGCCCCACTGCCCCTCTGCCTACGGGAGCATTACATGTGGACCAGTCACCTATCGGGTCCACATGTTATTGACTCAAAGGTAGGTGTAGTAAGGTGCTGAAGCTCAGTCCCAACGGCCCTGAGTGGGAAATGTAACTCCCGCGCCAGCCCTTGTGGTGCTCCTACAGCACGAACTCGTGCCAAACTCAAGATTTGTTTCTTTACTATACATGCACACAACGATTTAATGGACATTGTAATCTCAACATGTGATGGGGAGCTCTAAATTTGAATTTGAAACTTACAAAACGAAAAGATTCAAAACAAATAAAATAGGAGAGAGGGAGTATATCATAGGATGTGTCCCATACAAAATAAGTCCCCTAGTTTTTCACCGCGAAGATGCGGTTAGAAAGGAGCACATCATCTTCCTACTCGTACGACATCAAATCGGCCGCAGACAGCATGGTCCGCCTTTGACCGCCACGTGCAAGGTTCGTGCTTTCTTGTTCAATCTCACCGTGGTTCCATCGTACCAATTCATGCGGTGGCCCGTTGCATGGCTGATCCCAATGTTGGACAAAGGTTCTACGGGAACGGTGTCACCGTTGTAAATGTTGTGCCAATTGATGTTGGTACCCTCCCGTACATATGCAAGCCAATCTCCACTCGCACCGAGCCTAACCTGTGAAACAATGGGCAGGGGGAGAATTAGGAAATGGACACGAAAGTAGTCTTTAGAATGCATTTACTACGTGATCAAACTCATCTTACCTGCTCATCAGAGGAAATCCAAGTGCCCCTCAACGTCGGCATCTCAAGGGGCGTCAACTTGCAACTACGGCCACGCCGCGCTGGAGACCCCAAGGAAACATCCTCGTGCGTTCCACGGAACATCAATATGCATTTGTATGAGTAGTTTATCTTGTGAGAGAAAAGGATGAACAAGGGAAGGCCTCTAGAGATAGAGATGGACACTACTACTACCAATGTGCTGGCCTATGCGTTGCAATGGATCCAAAGTAGTAGAATAATACTTGTTCACGTGCTTGAAATATAAACACTCTAGTTTTGATATACATGTCTCAGCAGACATGACAGCTTGTCCATGGAAGTTAAACCACGGCGACCATCATGTTTCTTGTTTCTACCACTGCCACACCCACACGCGATTCCCACGACGCCACTCCAACCCACGGCACGACGTCCCCCGACGTGGACATGGATCCTCTGACGTGGCTATCACTGCCTTGCCCTGCCTTTCCTTCGCTGACAGGTGGGATCCACGCTTATGGGTCCCACATGTCAATGACAGAATGGTAGGATTGTTCGCGTCAGGGGATCCTCATCCCCCCGACGTGCCCCTCATCCCTCTCGGCCCCACCGCTCCTCTGCCTTTGTGCGCATGATATACTCCTAATATATTACTCCCTCCGTACCTAAATATTTATCTTTTTTGAGATTTCAAATGGACTATCACATACGGATTATATAGACATATTCTAGTGTTTCTAGCAAGATGCCCGCGCGTTGCACGAAGTTGATGGAAAAGGTAAGCACAACTTATAAATTGACAGATCGAGTACTAGTTAAAGTGATGCATATAATTAAGCAAAGGGATCGCACATGTCGGTATTGACTGCAACGAGAATGCAACCGCACAATAAGAATTAAGGCCACGATGATGCAATCGCAGTGGTGGTTACAGAAGGCAATAAGAAAGATGGATCCACGAACGTACGACCTCCTCCTCCTCAACTTAGTGCGCTGGGCCACCGACCGGCGGCTAAGAAGCGACGGCTTTTGTGGCGAGGTCGAGTTGCTTCTCAGCAAAGGCATCCAAGGCTTCCAGCCGGTTGAGGAAGGCCAACCTCGTAGCGTCCTCACTGGCATTGTAGATACCTATGTACACGATTTGCTCGTGCACGTGGATGTGTAGGTCGACGAATTCTTGCAGGGTGAGGCGCCTCGCGGCGAGCGCGACCTCCAGGTGGACATTCTTCGTGGCGTCGGCGGGCAGTCGCAGGGCCACCAGTGCTTGAAAGAGGTTCCAACCATGGAGGCCGATTAGGGTGGCAGGCAATGAGGAGCCCGGGCGCACAGGCTGGAGGAGTACGACGATGTCGTCCGCGAGCTTCTTGATGACGGTGAACTTTTTGCTGGTGTCAACGATCATCTGGTCCAACTGAGAGTCGTAGTTGGCGTCGACGGCGGCCATCCACCAGCCGGTCTCCAACACTGTCTAGAGACGATCCTTGGCGCCATGCCGCAGGCCGGCGTCGTGGACCATCTGGCGCAGCCGCTGGCCGCTCACGCGCATCGCCGCCAAGGGTCTGGAGTGAGCTCTTTTGTGCTTAGTGTAGGTGCTTAGGCAAATGCTTAGGTGCGTACGATGTGGTAGATGCATTGGAATGGAGGGGCGCCTTTATATGAGGGCAATGAGGGCAAACTGCGTTGCATTCACATCGTGCAGCCTCTTTTCCCGGACCTCCTCCCATTACTTCCCTCATGCATTAATTGAGGAGGATGCATTGGCCGTTCAACATATCGGGAACCGCTACTCCCTCCCTCATCTGCATTAAAGCCGTATCGGGAACTGCACCGCCCGCTTTCAAATCGAATACTCCCTCCGTTTAGGTGAGTATTAAGTCATCTTATAGAAACCAAATAGTAAACACATAGGCGTGGTGCATTAACTCTCACGTTGTTTCTTAGGCTAGCCATAGTGGGAGTAACTTAGGTAGTAACTTAACACATCCCAAGACAATTTTGCTTACGTGGCAACTATTTAATGAGGAAAGAGGTGCTTGTGGTAACATAATATGTTACTGTGCGCTTTAGTCGCTTCGACAGAGACGCGAGAAGACGAGGGAGTAGGCTGCTGCAAACGTAGGGCTGTGTGATTTGACAGTGAGTTACTGCTAGACAGGTGGGGCCCTGTGATTTGACTTGCCATTATCATTTTAACTGCGGCGCTACGACCGGCGTGAGTCTCCCAGATTCCTGACCACCTCCATACAGGTGCCTCTCCCAATGCTCCACCATGTAGTAGAGGCTGGCTCTTGCTTGAGAGCCCACTTCTCCACTTTTTCCTTGCCTCTATTTCCTCCACATATGCAAAAATGCCATGTAAAGCGCACTATTGTACTTACTTTTACTTGCTCCTACAGGTGCTTAAGCTTGCCACATAGGCATAGTCTGATGTGGCAAGTTATTCAAGAAGAGAGAGACTAGTTTGGTGACCCAAGGAAGAAACGGTGCTGAGCGCGTGTACCTAGGTGAAAAGACAATTTTGAGTCTATAGCTAATTAAATGAAGCAAACTTAGCAACACCATTTCATTGGAAGAGGTCACTCCTTGGCAAATGCAATAAATACTAGTACTCCATGTGTCCCATAATATAAGAACGTTTTTGGCACTACACTAGTGTCAAAAACGTTCTTATATTATGGGACGGAGGGAGTACGAAGAAAGAGATAGAGAGGAGTAAAAAATACACTTATAGCCAACCTTGTTGTAGTATGAGTGACTAAGTGATGACTATGTATAACATGCCAAACATCAGATAGCCTAACGCACCGTGTTAAATCTCCAAGGGCGCGACCGCACGAGCGACGCGGCGGTCGTGGTAGGCGCGACCACGATACGGGCTGCTGGCAGCCCTTGGATCTGAGATCAAGCGGTCGCATGCTAAGTTGCTGAAAATTTGTAGAATAACCCTCCAGGATAGGATATTCACCCATAGGTCTAGAATCGCGCCATGCAACCATTCGATCTCAGATCCAAGGGCTCTCGGAAGCCCGTATCATGGGAGAATGGAAAGCCACTACCCTGTCGTTCGCACGCTGGCAGTTCGCTCCTACTCGTCTCCGCACGTCCTTCAATACTCCGGAGGTTCGCTCCTAGTCGTCCCGTCCATTCACATTACGGCAGTTCCACTAATCCTAACCCTCCTCCCAAATCCATGGCGTCCCAAATCTCAGGATAGGCGGTGAGTACAAGGTTAGAACCATCACCGGCGATGAGTTCGACATCATCTACACCCATTCTTCCGTGACGTTGAAAGGATGCCTTTCTCGCTACAGACGCATGTTCGAAAACTCAGATGATGAGTGGGTCGCTGGGCTAGGTGTTGAGTACACCACAGTCCTGGGACAAGAGAAGGATCTAAAGGATGAAGAGAGGAAGAAGCCCGCCGTGATCCAGGTTTGCGTGCATGACTTATGCTTGGTCTACCACATATGCCATGCCGACGTTGGGTGCCAGGATTTTAAGGACTTCCTCGGGAGCAACCTAGTCAAATTCGTTACTGTAGACTTTGGTAATGACAAAGAAGTCCTGCGTCGGGTAGGTCTCGTTGTAGGCAACACCTTCGACCTCCAGAAGAATCGGCTGGTGTCCTCTCTTCAGCCTTCAATGCTGACCCTGGCAGGAGCCATGGTTCATCCTTCGTATAGTAAACTGGAGAAACCTCCATACACGTTTCATCGTCATGCATGGCAGCGGAATGTACTAGATATAGACCACATCCAGTATGTTGCAATGGATGGCTACCTTTGCTTCAATACCTACAAGGGTTGGATGAAGAGCAACAGCCAAGTGTGCGGTTCAAGCAAAGAAGTATCGGCCAAGAGGAAGAGGGACAAGGACGAAGTTGAGGACGTGGACGAGGACTCCGAGTAAGGTGGCAGTGTCATTGCTCATGGTGGTTCTAATGCAGTGTCTACCAGAATAGTTGCAAAGTTTAATTTCAGGTGTGCTTAATTTAATTTGAGGGGTGTGTTGTGCTGAGCCCCCAGCAGAACTATGTTATGTTTCTTCTTGTTACTTTAACTCTTCAGTACGTACATACAAGTATTTCTTACATTTCATCTTTTAGTTGGTACAGTACTACCACTCGTTTCTTCACATTATATACGTACAATATATATGGCCAACATCATATAGCCAGCAGTTTAGTTGTTAAAGAATTTCAGGGTGCTTAGTTTTGTCAAAGGATTCCAGGGTGCTTAGTTTTATTTGAGGGGTGGGTTGTGCACTTGTGCTGGACACCATTATTGTGACAAGCCTTTTTAATGGTACTATATGCATAATTTGGCGACGAGCGCTCTCTATATGTACCACCTTTTTTTTTAATTTCAAGTTTTGCTCCATGGCGCAATCCATCGATACTACTACTGTACAAAAGTGGAGTATATACATTTTTAAAAGGCTAGAGGGCGGGGCAGTCTAACTCAGTCGGTTTCACGAGAGGCGAGGGCCTTTGTGATTTGACGGCTCATTACTGCTGTCAAATCGAATAGTATTGCACCGCCCGCTGCACGCCCGATGCCTCCATTAAACCCCTCCGTTAAACCGGCATGCAAACCGAGAATCCCACTCCGGCCACACATCCGTTCATGAGCGGGCCAGAATTAAACGCAGCACCGGCCGATCTCCTCCCATCTGCCCTCAGTTTAAATGAGGCCAGACGCCGGCCAAGATCCTACCGTCCGCCCTCTATTTACACGAGGCCAGACAGACAGTGGGCAAGAATCGCACACCTCCGCCGCTCCCCCATCTCCTCCTTCACCATTTTCTCCACTCCTCCGATGGCTTCTGATGAGTCGTTCTCCGGCATATTACCCGGCTGGGTGGCCCGCCGAGCCCTCCAGATACTGTCAAGGCCGCTCTGTGCTTCACCAACCTCGCTTGGCCCGACAGAGCCAGTTGCCGCCCCAAGCAGGCACGTGGTTTAGCAACTCGCCGCTCCAGTTCAGCTCGATGAGGAGTGGCGAGTTGCTCCACGCCGGCACGGCGGCGAGCACGCCGGCACGGGCGCTGTCGCTGCCGCGTTGTATTGTGCCACCAGTGTCTGTGGTGGCCGCGCCTCCCATGTCTTTGGGCGCGCCTCCCGTGCCTGCGGCAGCACCATGCAGGCAGAGACAGAAGCCGGGTGCGTGGAGAGCGACGAGTTAATGGCCAGCTTCTCCGTGTCCGCTGCCATCATCGAGGAGAAGTAGAACACAGGAGGCCGCCGCCACTTGGGACCCATGAAGGCCACCGCCGAGGTGACGACCGCGGATTCAGGTGGTTTCTTTGCTGCTTCGTCTCTTTCGAGGACCTTCGTCGACCCCGCAAGTGTCTGACGGACATGAGGAAGACAAAGGGATCCGTGGGCGGCCATTTAGATTATGTACTCCCTCTCTAGCTGGCGGGGAATTTTTGTTCTAAGAATGGATAAATTGTATGTATCTACAACTAAAATAAGTCTAGATACATTCATTTCTAGAACAAGTATTTCCGGACGGAGAGAGTATTAATTATACAAGAGAGCCGGATTGGCACCTCTTAGTTCATGTAAATGTAATGAAATCCATGATGTTTATATGAAGATCCGGATTTTTTATACGAAATCCATCATGCTTATATGAAATCAGTCCGTGTTTGCACGAATTTCATCTGGTTGGTTAGAGTTGTAAAAATGTATGCCGCTGGCGTTTGATGTCGTCCTCCGCTTAAGGAAGCGGGAGGAAATTTTCCTGCTGCCGTTGGAGATGCTCTTTATGCTAGAAAATAATAGAGTGACATCCAATCCATTTGAGCTAATTGCTTGTATGATTGTCCCTCTATAAAAAGTTAATTGCATGCACAGTGTACACGTGACTTGTAGGGTGGCTACTGCTTCGTACAGAAAGTTAAAAAGAAACAAGTCCATCCTTAATCTTGTATTCTAAGTACTCTGTGGGTTCCACTGTCAGTACAGTGGCGAAGGAAGTATATAACAAATAAGTAGAGTAATATATAATATAAAAATATAAGTTAAAGGACAGAATACGAACTCATGTCATCGCGTTGCGAGCATCCGGCGCTAACCTGCCCAGCACATTTTTGTTGTAGACCATGCTGGAGATATATCTCCATGTCTACTCTTATATATACTCCATTCGTTCCTAAATATTTGTCTTTTTCAGATTTCAAATGGACTAACACATACGGATGTGTATGTAGACATATTTTAGAGTGTAGATTCACTCATTTTGCTCCGTATGTCTTTTCAGGAAGGGGTCAGATTTGTCCTTGATTTATTTATGAGATATCCAGATGGCACTGCACCGCCAAGAAAAGAGGGTAACATCAAAATTATGGACTACTTTTTTGAGTATGTTGGTAAGGTCTGGTCATAGTCACTTGTTGAAATCTCTAAAAAGACAAATACTCCCTCCGTCCGGAAATACTTGTCATCAAAATGGATAAAAGGAAATGTATCTAGACGTATTTTAGTTTTAGATACATCTCTTTTTACCCATTTTGATGACTAGTATTTTCGGACGGAGGGAGTAGAAAAAGAGTTGGTGATGATGGTGTGCGTGCCATCCTGCTATATAGGCCGTCAGATTTATATCTGACGGATAGGAAAGAAACTATGGCAATTTTGCAAAAATATACCCACACGTCTCTCCACATTCACAAATAAGGTCTTCCCTCATTCAACCTTTTCTCTCACAAGATAAACTACTCATACAAATGCATCTTGATGTTCCGTGCAACGCACGGGCAGCTAGCTAATTTCTTTTAAAATAGTTGCTGCGATAATTGGGTTGAAGTGATATATTTTATGTCTGCCCCGAATGACTTCAGATTCACTAGTAGTAACAAAGAAAAGGTTTCCTTGTTAATTAACAGAAAACATGGTGAAAACTATCACATGAGGCCGGTAAAAACAAGGCACACTGGGTTCAGCGTCATAGTTAGTACAGTTGTGCGCGCGCGATAAGTCTACATATCGAGGGGGCTACCGAGCGAGGCACCGAGACACAATGTTTGAGAGAGAAACCAATTGACAAATTATGATCAGATCAAGTTGTCACCCTTCTGCTGTCATTGTTGGGGGGGGGGGAGAGAAAGACATATTGAGAGTGTGTGCGGTAGACACGGAGGCACAACTAGTGAGTGTGTGTGTGTGTGTTTGAAAGAGGAGTAGATAGATTATTATCAAGATCAATGTGCCACCCTACTCCTTCGGTGCCGGGTAGTGTGTGTGTGTGTGTGTGTATGTTTGAGAGAGAAGCCACTCGATAGATTAGTATCAAGATCGAGGTGTCACCCTACTCCTTCGGTGTTGGGAAGTGTGGGTGTGTGTGGGGGGGGGGGCAGTGACACTCACATATCTGTACTCTTATAAAAAAACAGAGTTGGTGATGATGGTGTTCCTGCCATCCTGCAATATAGGCCATCCGATTTATATTCGACAGACAGGAAGAAAACTATGGCAATTTTGCAAAAAGATACCAACACCCCTCTCCGCATTTGCAAATAAGGCATTCCCTCGTTCATCCTTTTCTCCCACAAGATAAACTTCTCATACAAATGCATCTTGATGTTCTGTGCAACGCATGGGCATCTTGCTAGTAGGGAGAAGGAGTTTGTGTGACACATATCTAGCTATATTAAGGGATAGGTAGATAGCATATGTGTGAGAGACATTAGTGGCTGTGGGTGGGCGGAATTAAAGGGGTGGGTGTGTTAGACATAGAGAGCATGTGTGTTTCTGTGTGAGAGACTTGTAGGACGGGGTAGAAAGACGAATTTAACCCTGACGGAGGGAGAGAAATACATGAAGTGCACATGTGTGATTCCGATGCCCACAGGGAAATGAGATATGTATGCGTGTGAGAGAGATTGCACAATTCATTGACGTATCACTATCTAGCGATCGTGGATGTGCATCGCTTGAACATAAGTCAATATCTACTTCGTATCGTGGCCAAAGGTACAATATCGATTCAACGCTATAAAGATCGGACACTCACATATCACATTTTTTTCTATTTAAATAAGCCTTTTTAGTTGTGCATGCCAAAGTTACAGTTATGTTTATTCAAACAACCAATGTAGCTATCATGAACATGCACCATTGTTACTCTTGCATTCAAATTCATTAGTCTTGGATGATTTAAGTTTCTATTTTGAAGTAATATATGTAATATTCATATATGAATTCAACGGGTACACAATTCATGAAATGGAGGCTATGTAATCATATGAGGTAACACTTTTAAGTAGCTGACTACAATATCCATTTCTTTTTGTGCGCCTCTACACTAACACGTCAATGCATTATGTTTAAATTAAATAACCAATGGCACTAAATTATCTATTTACACGAGAAATACATAGGCTGAGCGTTTGATCCCTTTTTTGTGAACGCGCCTCTACACCCGTACGATTGGCCGCGCCCGTGTGAACGTCCAAGTTATCGGCACATCATCGTGAGTTATTGTCTCTTTTCTGGGGTGGACTTCACACCAGTTATTAACTGCTGACGCGTGCCCCGTGTACACAGTCTAGCATGACCTTCCCGCTAGCACGGTCCAAAATTAGTTGAAACTGGATACGAATGATCCCACGGGTGGCAAAATCTCCCGCCTCCTTCTAAAATTTCCGCCACCTTAGTCTTTAGCATGCGAAATCCCCCTTTTGTCCTTGGTGCACGGAGACCAACAGTTACAATACCGCCCTCATCTACATGATAGGTCGGGGCTGCTTTGGTAACTACCGGTTCCCCCACTAAACGGCACCCCCATTTCCTCTCCCCCTCCCGCAAAAACGACTAACTACACGGCACGCCGTCCGTACTTCATCCCCCTTTCTCCCCTTCCCTCTCGAAACCCTAGACTGCTCATCCACCGGCGTACCATAGCCCATTCATTGCCAGCGGCGTCCACCTCGCCGGATCTTCTTCTCCGGCCGCATCTACCCCTCCCACCTCCCCTAGAAACAAGTAGACTGCTCATCCACCATTGTACCACATCCCATTCAGTGCCGGCCTTGTCCACGGCGCCAGATCTACTTCGCCGGTACTCTCGTCAACCACCGCGCATCTCCAGCAGCTCATTCGTACTCCCCACCGGAGACGCTTCGTCCACAACCCCCGGAGCCGCCCCACCGACGCCCCCGTTGACGACCTCTAATCCTCTTCGCCGACACCTTCCTCAACCCTACCGGAGCCGCTTCGCCGACACCTTCCTCAACCCTACCGGAGTAGCTTCGCCTATACCATTGTCAACCCTACCGGGGCCGCTTTGCCAACTCACAAGTCCATGGCCTCAGATCCGCTTCCTCGCACCCTCATCCAACCTATCGGAGCAGCTTCTGACGCCCCATCCACGGCCGCAGATCCGCATCATCGACACCACCCTTAACCCAACCACCGGAGCAGCTTCTGACGCCCCGTCTACGGACGCAGATCTGCATCGTCGACACCATCCTTAACCCAACCACCGGAGCACCTTCACCTACGCCCTCGTCCACGGCCATAGATCCGCTTCGCCCACACCGTAGTCCACCCTACCGGAGCCGCTCCACAAACACCCTACTCGACGGTTCTAGATCTCCTTACCGGACCCCGACAGCCAGCGCAGCGTCATCACCCTCGACGTTTCTAACCTGATTCCCACAGTCTGGAGAGATGCCAAGCACCCGCCACGGCCTATCTACTTTTCACCTTTAAACCTGTCCAACATCACCTGCCCGATGTACTTCAAATATACTAACCAGTCGCTGTTACCTGTTATGCAGCTCGCAAAAACTACAAGGACGATGTTTCTTCTGGATCTAACAGCTTGGGCAACCAAGATCCTGGACTGAGGCATTGCTATGATCTTGTAAGCACGTCTCTCTCTCTCTTGTATTGTTCTGTGCCTGCCAGCGTGCTTTGCTAGGATTTTCGACCAGTAATCCCTTTGTGCAGACAATGATTTCTACTACTGGCTGCTAAATTAGATATGTAGATGTCATACATGATACTACCTCGTACCTCCGTTCCTAAATATAAGTCTTTCTAGAGATTCCACTATAGGCTACATACGGAGCAAAATGAGTGAATCTACACTCGAAAATGCATCTATATACATCTGTATGTGGTCCATACTGGAATCTCTACAAAGACATATATTTAGGAACAGGGGCAGTACATTACACAAAATCGTAGGTGGCATGTAGTAATTCCAGTGCACTACATTAGGCTCCCTTAGAGTGCCTGCTAGTCCAGCATACAGAGTCATGGCTAGTTTATGGTACGCACACAATCGTTAATTGGTGGTTTAAATATGCGCAAGGGATATGCAATGTAGTATCATGTAGAGATGTCTGAAATTAGCCGTGTCAACTTGTAGATAGGGTTACACAATGAAAAAGTACAAGATGTATGTGGCAATTTCATGGAACATCGCAAAAAAGGAGAGGCAGTGGTGAGCCTATACAGTGTGCTATGGTATGTCACTCCTCTATTGCAATCATCGTGACATGTTATTTGTATGCCAGTTCTATTAGCCAAGTTTCTTAGGGACAGTTATTATGAGTTATCCTAAGAAAATAAGCACCTGTGAATATAAGTTCCATGTAATAAGCCAACCAGTTCTTTTCATGGCGTTTTCAGCTTATCTTTGGTATGATCAGTGGAAATTCTAGATTGCATTATATTTTTTCATTTTGCTGCCCATATGGAAATTAATTTGACTTGCAAACATCACAAATTGAACCCAGTGCAGTAATTAATATGATAGGAAAACAGACCATCACTATTTGCTCAAAATGCAAATACAAAGATACCATCTACGTGGCACAATCTACTTTGGTCAATGTTTTCCATAGAGATCCCATTGCCTAATTTAAACGAAGAACGCATGACCCACATTTAAATGAAGAACAATTATTTATTGAAATTCGATGGTCCAAGTGGCTGGTTATTATCGTATAGCAGCACCACCTGAAAGCATCATATAGCAGCAACAGCAGCTCATAACAACTCATCATACAGCAGCAGCAGTCTACAATTCATCATATACCAGCAGCAGCTCATAGCAATTCATCATATAGCAGCAGCAGGAGCAGCTCATAGCAATTCATCATATAGCAGCAGCAGGAGCAGCTCATAGCAATTCATCATATAGCAGTAGCAGGAGCAGCTTGTAGCAACTCATCATATAGCAGCAGGAGCAGCTTGTAGCAACTCATCATATAGCAGCAGCAATTCATAGCAATTCATCATATAGCAGCAGCAGCTCATAACAATTCATCATATAGCAGCAGCAGGAGAAGCTCATAGCAATGCATCATATAGCAGCAGCAGAAGCAGCTCATAGCAATTCATCGTATAGTGGATTAGAATGAAAATTTGGCAAAAAATAGGAGGAGATCCTCACCTTGTTGGATGAGCTCATCCTGCAATAGCACCTCAAGGCCATGGCCTGGGAGGAGGGGAGGGGGAATAAGGTGCCTTCTGCTGTAGTGTGGCATCAGCCGTAGTTGTGCAGCGCCTGCTGGAGTAGTGCGTTGGACGAACCACAGTGGAGCAGCTGCTGGAGACCATGAGAATGAGGGGCGGCGCCATAGGGAGGAGAAGCCAGGGAGATTTGCCCCTACCTGCCGGCCATGTAGCCTAGCTGGACATAGCATCGTCGAGGACAAGGCCAGATGGGACCAGTGACAACGGCTCACTGGAGGAACCCTAGTGCTGCAGGCAGGGGATCGAGGTAGAGGGAAAGGGGAGAGGAGATGCAAGCGGGCAGGGTAATGAATGCTTGCATGTTTGTTTTTACTTGAGGGTCAGGTGTGACACGGGCGTCAGCAGTTGCATTTTGAGTGTAATATAGGCAGACAACAGAGTCATTTGACAATTCCACTTCCCTTCAATTTTTAGTGAGGTTGTACCCGAAACACCCCCCCCTCCAAAGCGAAATTAGTTAAGCCCAAGCCCATAACTCAAAAATGACTCCTTTACATCTTTTATGGCTTATTTTGACAATATGCCCTGAAAAGGCGGAATCGAACTGGCCCTTAAGCTGCAATTCAATTGTGTGTGCAATGATGAATCACTCCTACCTGCTATCTGTACATTTAGGCATCATCATACATGGCATAACCTAATACATGTGCATTCCATTGTAGAATCTGGAATATGCAATGTTTATGTTAGTTCATATGTTGCACATGATGTTTAAATGCCCCTTAAATCTGGTCAGTCAAGTGATGGTCTTTAAGCCTCCTTCTTTGCTTCTTTTGTTGATATGTAAGATTTTCTCACACTTCTGTTCAATTGCTTGTTTGCATCAGCCAGCCATACTAGGACTGTTTGCTTTGATTACTTGGTGTTCTTGACCTAACACTCTAACAGAGCTTGTCAACGATTTAAACACTAAGGGCTGCTGTAGTGGGGCCTTGTCTAACTCATAGGTGACATAAAGGTTTGGTTGCACACTACATTAGGCTCTCCAAGAGTACTTGGAGATCCAGTTCGAAGGTATGCCTAGTTTTTACATAGTGCAAACATAGTAAATGCTCATTTCCTTGTGTGCAAGTGCAAGAGATGCGGCATGTTTCATTATGTGGTGTTGTTTTGTTATAATCTCATCCTTTTGTGTTCACAGACTGGGAAAGTATGCATATTTATCTTCCAAGGAGACGAGTAACTAGTTTGTGTCACCTTGCAGAGGGGGTGCAATGAAGATAAGATTGAGGATTTCAAAGTACAAGATGTTAGGAAGGAGCCTTGCAAGAGAAGTAGGAGCTGCGCTGAGCCTCTTCAACCTGCTAAGGTAAGTCACTGTATGCAACTCAACAGTTCAATTCCTTGTTTGTTTCAGGCATAGTTAATTTTCTCTTTTCAATTGCTTTATTTGTCCTCAGTTAATGAGATGCCAAAATAATCATGCCTGATGTTCGGTACTTGTATCACTATTAGTTGACATAATTAAAGGCCTTACCATTTAATTACTCTGCCGAAGTGTGCCTGAAGGTTCGAAGTCTATTAACCAACTATTATTGCATGAGGCTCACAATCTAGTTTATACTACGCTAATGATTGCATAGTTTTGCCAGCTATAGTATGTCTGTATGAAACCCTCTGCTGTTCATTATGCTCCCTAAGACTTTAATTGAGGCACAGAATGGCCAACTGCTTGCTTACTTATACGCAACGTGCTTTCTAAATTTGTAACTTGTTTGTGTTTTCGATTGGGCCCCAACATCATGCTCCTCTGGTGAGCTAAGATGGATTTCTGTATGCAGGCTGCACAGACTATCTTTTTTATAATTTTTAAAATATCACCTGCTTATGCTTCATGATGTGTACCATTTTTTTAAAGTGACATGTAACATTATTGTTAGTCCTGTTTTGCCATGTAGTACAAAATAGTGTCTTGTTCGCTTCACTGTTGTAACTATATTTTTGCCCTAGTCATGTGTACTTACAGAAACATTTCAGGATGAAGTGACATCAACACAAAGATCTGCGAGCAGTGCGGCATGGCCGTTACCGAATGATTATGGATTGGAATTGGAATGTGCTGATGTTCTCGAGCATCAACTAGAGGTGGCATGACAACGTGTACATGATTGTCAATGTATAATCAACAAGTTGAGACTGGACATGCAGGTATTAGATGAAGGAGTCAAAAAAATGAAACAAGACACTGAGGTAACCATGAAGGAATTGGAGATTTTGCAGACTGAAATTTGTGCTATCTGAATCCGGCCAATCCTATTTTCTGAAGAGATTATAGTTCAAATGGAGTTAAGTCGATGCGCGTCCATGATGTATGAGTTGTATTTGCCCAGTGTATGTAATTTGATGTTTGTGTATCTTTATTATCACCTGTGCCAAACCATAATGCCCAGTGGGTATAATCGGCTGTAATTTCTTTATTGTATAGTGTAGGATTATTCTACCTTTCTATGCCTTGATCTCTTTGTTGTAATAGTGTAGTCTTTTTAGAGGTGATAGTATTGAGTAGGATAATTCTTTGAATATGCTATATCGTTCAAACGGGGGCCAATTCGCCCGACCATGGCCCTTCATGGGCCGTGGATCCATGGGCCTTCTACGTCTCGTAGGATCCATGGGCCTTCTACGTCTCGTAGGTTCCATGGGCCTTCGACGTCTCGTAGGATCCATGGGCCTTGTACATCTCGTAGGATCCATGGGCCGCCGGCACATTTATGGGTCTTGTACGGGCCTTTAATGGGCCGTAGACGGGCCTTTAATAGAAATCGTACGTTTTATGGGCTAACCATAACGGGCCGTTAATAGGCCGTATTTGGTGATGATATGAAAATGGCCCAACAGACTAATGGTCCACAAACGGGCCGACTGTAACGACGGGCTGAATTTGGCCCACAAGCAGAAAATGACAGTAACGGGCCATAAGTAACCGAATGCTGCAAATGAGCCCAAGAATAAATGGGCCCTTAGAAGGCCGAAAGTTAACTTGGGCTGGAAACGGCCCAACGGCATAACGGGCCATTAATGGGTATAAAGTGATACACTGTTCATTACGGGCCAGTTTCACCACGGGCCGTTAATGGGTGTAAAGTAATACACTGTTCATTACGGGCCAGTTTCAGCACGGGCCGCTAATGGGCCAAGAGTTACAAAGGGCTTCATATGGGCCGAAAGACGTCATGGGCTATACATGGGCCAGAAGTGAAAACGGGCTGGAATCATAGTGGACGGCCCAGATGACGCTACTGGGCCTAATTCGGATAGGGCGTAACGGACCTTGGGTTAGCAGGCTGTAAATGGGCTATATGCGAACAGGCCGTTAACAGGCTTTCCACGGGCCGGCCCGCCAGCTTTTGACCAAGTCAAACGGGCCGGCCCACCAGATTTTGACCAAGTCAAACGGGCCGGCCCACCAGCTTTTGACCAAGTCAAACGGGCCAGCCCGCCAGCTTTTGACCAAGTCAAACGGGCCGGCCTTTTCACAGGAATGGACCACTGTTGGGCCGTGCCACATGTCGACGTATCATAGGCGCCTATCTGACCCGCTAACAAGCTGACACGTGTTTCGTCCGGCCAATAAGAATTTTACACATGGAAATTTCCCATTGGTCGGGGCTGTTAACGGGTTATCGGATCCAAAACCCGACCCGATAGCTTAACGGCGTTCCGTTAAGGTGGATCCCACGTGTCGGTCACCCTTGACGAAAGCACTTCTGTGAAGCGCGATTTATCATCATGGAAGTGGACACTTCCGTGTTGATAATTTTGGTAATGTCATGGAACACTTCTACGACAGCACAGGTATGACTATCTTGATTCTGTCATAAATTTGTCATGGATGTACATGCATGACAAAAGAAGCGACCTACTGTGACAAACACATATCATCACGGAAGTCTATTTTTTTGTAGTGTCTACTGGCGTAGGGCCTCCCATGAATATTCCAATCTTCATTGTTAGGTCGGCATTCTTGTCCACTAATACTTCGATTTCCTCTTCATAATCTTCACGTGTAGCCTTGAGTTGTTCCTCCAGTTCTTTGATTCTTGTCCTCGCCTTCTTCAGATCTATCATGTCAGCGCACATCTGGTTCTCCTGACGTCGAATGTGTCGGTTTAACTCCTGGATAAAAGCTGCAACTGATCTATCCTTCCTGGTGCTGATCATCTCCCAGTGCTCATCTCGACGCCCACAAATCTAGTAGATAGTATCCTTGAGATCATTGCGGTAAACTTCTCCAATGCGTCCCATGGCGATGTGAGCTGCCATGCTCTTTCCTAGACTCCAAGTTGGTGCGTCAAAAGAAAACTCTATGGGCTCAGTGACTGGCATGAACGTCCTTCCTGGAACTTGAACTTGAATCATCCAACGCTCTTCTTCAGGTAAAGTGGCATTGTAAGTCCCGGTGAAGCTTGGTACTCCTATGTTCAGGTATCTAGTGAATTCCTTCAAGTGACGTCCAAAGGGGGTATCTTCATCCGGTTGTGTGAACTTGTTCCTTGCATCCGCCATCCTAAAAGAGTAGAAAAGATGAGAAGTCAGAAAGAGAAGAGAGTGAGTAGTGATCTAGGTCTTTAGCTTAGTGGTCGTGTCCTACAGTCAGTGTGTGCTCTGATACCATCTTATAGTGACCAGACCTCAAACGGTCCAATCTCTGTGCTTAGGTGTCATCCCCAGATCAGTAATGCTGACACCACACAGTACTTGAATGATTTATAACAGAGTAGCAATCACACACTTATTACATCAAATGTCTCAAAAGAGAACTTATTACAATAAATATGGCTTAAGGCCATCTAATAACGATAACAGTGGAAGGCTTAGAAGATAAGTGAGTCCATCAACTCCAACGGCATCACTGAGTATAGAACCACGACCTAAAAGCACCTTAATCATCGTTTGAAAAGTCTGCAACATTAATGTTGCAGCCCGAAATGGGTCAGCACATGGAATATGCTGGCAATGTAACACATAGAGAGTAATGGAATGAATAGGCTATACTATATGCATATTTGGCTGGTGGAAAGCTCTATGGTTACAGTTTTGCGTAAAGCCAATTTTTCCCTACTGCAAAGGAATAAATTTTATTTAACTATCATGGTAGTTGTTAAACATTGAGAATGGTTGACAGCATTCTCAATCCCAATTAAGAATCATCATTAAACAAAACCCAACAAAATTAATTGGAGTAACATCATGAGATTCACATGATAATCCAAGTACTAGATACTCAAGATGTCCATAACCGGGGACACGGCTAATCATGATTAGTTTATACACTCTGCAGAGGTTTGCGCACTTTTCCCCACAAGACTCAATTGCCTCCGTTTTGGTTTCTCGCACTACATGGTGTTTGAGAAACGGATGACCGAGACATAGTCTTTCAGAAGTGCTAGCACCTTACGATCGGGTAGACCGTTACACCTACTTTCCCCTACATCTGCTAGTCTACCACTGTAAGAGTTCGCAAAACTTAGTCAACTATGCTAGAGCCGATAGTAGCTTGTGTCTGCACATGGAAGTTTCTAGCATGAATAATCTCATGATCCCTTTGAGCCTGGGTGGCGGTCCAAAATAAAAACAGGCAATCCCTGGAATACCTAGGTGCCTTAATCCACCCAGATGTGTATTTAAGTTGCCATCTTAGATAAACCATTAAATTAACAATCTCACATCTGTCATGGATACACTCACCCAATCCACGTCTACTAGCATAGCATGGCATAATAAGCAACGCAGAAGTAACTCCCAAAGGTTTGATAATAACAGTAATAGGTTCTACCTCAACTACTTCCCAAACCCACAATTTAATTAGATCCTAATCATTCAATGTGTGAGGATTGATCTAATGCAATAAAACTGGGTAGTAGGAGGTATGATCAAAGTGTTGCTTGCCTTGCTGATGATCTGCAAAACCTAGTGATTCGAAGTAGCAAGCGGCGCACTCCGGGTACTCTATCACAAACAAACAAACAAACAAGCATACAATAAGTACTCAACTAATGCACAGGTAAAACTCGAATAAGAGATCTAAACAGAAAGTTCAACTTAAGAACTCCGGTTGGCAAAAAGAATCAAATCGAACGAAGCAACGAAAGACAAATGGCAAAAGAAACAAGCTTTGTTTACTATTCTGGATCTAGGGAAATTTTTATAGTGGCAAAAACTTGTTTGAGTTAGTTAAACAGAAAGAGGGTTTCGAGATGAAACACCAGGCGCTTGAATCGCCTGATTCCGATAAACGAGCGAAGAGTTAGACTAGAACGAAAAACGGATCAGGAATCGCGATCAGAAAAATCGTAGATTAAATCCGAGAAAAAGAAAAACGACGAACAGATTAACGAACGAACGTTCATTATCTGGACCTAAACGATGAACGCGTTCGTTAAAATGAACGAACGGGTGAACGCTCGCTAATTAAATAAACCAAAAAAAACCGATCTATTTAAAAAAACCAAACTAAAAAAAACCTAACAAACCGACGGAAAACCGATCGGTTTTCTAAAAAAAAGGCGGCGAAAAACTACCTCTGGTGGCGGCGGATCCGGCGGTCCGGCGAGGCGGTGCGGCGGCGGTCCGGCGGCGGTGGCAAGGCGGCGCGGTGAGGCGGCGCGGCGAGGCGGCGCGGGCGGCGGCGGCGGCACGGGGGCGGGCTAGGGTTAGGGTTCGGGGCGGCGGCGACTTGGGCTGGCTTCGGGCCTCGGCGGCACTATTTGAAGGCCCGGCCAGGCGGAGTCCTGGCCCGTTACGGCCCTAGGTTGGTTCGGACTTTTTTAAAAAAAAATTACGCTCAGAAAAAAAAGGAATACTAAACGGACTCCAAAAATCCCGAAATAAATTTTCCCCGGCTTCTAAAATCAAGCCGCACAGGATGAACAGTTATTTGGGGCCTAAATGCAATTTTGAAAAACGCACATTTTTCCTAAATTCAAATAAAATAGCAAATAAAACCAAAATAAAATCTTATTTGATTTTTTATTAAATCCTCAATATTTCTTTCTTTTGGGAAAGTCATTTTATTCCATGTCTCATATTTTTGTAATAGAAATAATTGAAGATAAAATAAATCAAATCAAATGATCCTATTTTCAAAATTTGAGAAAACTCAAATATGAAAATAACGAAATCCCCAACTCTCTCCGAGGGTCCTTGAGTTGCGTAGAATTTTCTAGGATCAACCAAAATGCAATAAAATATGATATGCAATGATGATCTAGTGTATAACATTCCAAATTGGAAATTTGGGATGTTACAATTTGTCTTTGATGATGATTGTGTAGAAGCATTTGAAATACTTAAGAAAGCATTAGTCTCTGCACCTATTGTTCAGCCACCTGATTGGAATTTACCCTTTGAAACTATGTGTGATGCTAGTGATTATGCTGTAGGTCCTATTCTAGGGCAAAGAGTTGATAAGAAATTAAATGTTATCCATTACGCTAGTAAGACTCTAGACAATGCTCAAAGAAATTATGCTACTACTGAAAAAGAACTTTTAGCAGTTGTATTTTGCTTGTGATAAGTTCAGACCTTATATTGTTGATTCTAAAGTAACTATCCACACTGGTCATGCTTCTATTAAATATCTTATGGAGAAGAAAGATGCTAAACCTAGACTTATTATATGGGTTCTCTTGCTACAAGAATTTGATTTGCATATTGTTGATAAAAAAGGAGCTGAGAACCCCGTGCAGACAACTTATCTAGGTTAGAGAATGTTCTTGATGACCCACTACCTATTGATGATAGCTTTCCTGATGAACAATAAAATGTCATAAGTACTTCTCGTAGTACTCCTTGGTATGCTGATTATGCTAATTACATTGTTACTAAATTCATACCACCTAGCTTCACATACCAACAAAAGAAAAAGTTTTTCTATGATTTGAGACATTAGTTTTGGGATGGCCCACATTTGAGACAGTAGTTGGTGTTATTAGACGTTGTGTACCTGAGCATGAACAGGAACAGATCCTATGCAAGTGCCACTCCAAAACTTATGGAGGACACCACGCGGGACATAGAACTGCACATAAGGTATTGCAATCCGGTTTTTATTGGCCTACTCTCTTCAAGGATGCCCGTAAGTTTGTCCTATCTTGTGATGGATGTCAAAGAATTGGTAATATTAGTAGACGTCAAGAAATGCCTATGAAGTATTCACTTGTTATTGAACCATTTGATGTTTGGGGCTTTGATTATATGGGACCTTTTCCTGCCTCTAATGGATATACACATATTTTAGTTGCTGTTGATTACATTACTAAGTGGGTAGAAGCTATTCCAACAGTAGTGTTGATCATAACACATCTATTAAAATGCTTAAAAAAGTTATTTTTCCGAGGTTTGGAGTCCCTAGATATTTAATGACTGATGGTGGTTCACATTTTATTCATGGTGCTTTCCGTAAAATGCTTGCTAAATATGACGTCAATCATAGAATTGCATCTTTGTATCACCCACAGTCTAGTGGTCAAGTAGAATTGAGTAATAGAGAACTCAAATTAATTTCGCAAAAGACTGTCAATAGGTCTAGAAAGAATTGGTCCAAGAAACTTGATGATGCATTATGGGCCTATAGAGCTGGATATAAAAATCCTATGGGTATGTCTCCGTATAAAATGGTATATGGAAAAGCATGTCACTTACCTCTCGAACTAGAATATAAGGCATATTGGGCTATTAAAGAGCTCAACTATGATTTCAAACTTGCCGGTGAGAAGAGGTTATTTGATATTAGCTCACTTGATGAATGGAGAACCCAAGCTTATGAAAATGCCAAGTTGTTTAAAGAAAAAGTTAAAAGATGGCATGACAAAAGGATACAAAATCGTGAGTTTAATGTAGGTGATTATGTATTGCTATACAACTCTCGTTTAAGATTTTTTGCAGGGAAACTTCTCTCTAAATGGGAAGGCCCCTATGTTATCGAGGAGGTCTATCGTTCCGGTGCCATAAAAATCAACAACTTCGAAGGCACAAATCCGAAGGTGGTAAACGGTCAAAGAATCAAACATTATATATCAGATAATCCCATAAATGTTGAAACCAATATTATTGAAACCGTAACCCCGGAGGAATACATAAGGGACACTTTCGAGAACGTTTCAGACTCCGAAAAGGAATAGGTATGTGGTACTGTTGGGGATCGTAGCAGAAATTTAAAATTTTCTACGCATCACCAAGATCAATCTATGGAGTAATCTAGCAATGAGGGGAAGGAGAGTGCATCTACATACCCTTGTAGATCGCTAAGCGGAAGCGGTCAAGTGAACGGGGTTGATGGAGTTGCACTCGTCGTGATCCAAATCACCGATGATCCTAGTGTCGAACGGACGGCACCTCCACGTTCAACACACGTACAGCCCGGTGATGTCTCCTACGCCTTGATCCAGCAAGGGGAGAAGGAGAGGTTGGGGAAGACTCTATCCAGAAGCAACACGACGGCATGGTGGTGAAGGAGGAGCGTGGTAATCCTGCAGGGCTTCGCCATGCACCACGGGAGAAGAGGACTTGGGAGAGGGGGAGGGTTGCGCCAGAACTTGGGTGCGGCTGCCCTCCCACCTCCCACATATATATAGGGGCAAGGGAGAGGGGGGCCGGCCCCCTCAGATCCAATCTGAGGAGGGGGCGGCGGCCAAGGGGGGTTGCCTTGCCCCCCAAGGCAAGGGGGGCGCCCCCCCCCCTTTAGGGTTCCCCCAAACCCGAGGTGCATGGGCCCTAGGGGGGAGGTGCCCAGCCCACTAAGGGGCTGGTCCTCTCTCCACACACAGCCTATAGGGCCCTCCGGGGCAGGTGGACCCTCCCGGTGGACCCCCGGAACCCCTCAAGTGGTACCGGTACGATACCGGTAACCCCCGAATTATTCTGGTGACCGTATGATGATTTCCCATATATAAATCTTTACCTCCGGACCATTCCGGAACTCCTCGTGATGTCCGGGATCTCATCCGGGACTCCGAACAACATTCGGTAACCACGTATATCTATTCCCTATAACCCTAGCTTCATCGAACCTTAAGTGTGTAGACCCTACGGGCTCGGGAGTCATGCAGACATGGCTGAGACAACTCTCCGGTCAATAACCAACAGCGGGATCTGGATACCCATGTTCGCTCCCACATGCTCCACGATGATCTCATCGGATGAACCACGATGTCAAGGATTCAATCAATCCCGTATACAATTCCCTTTGTCCATCGGTACGATACTTTCCCGAGATTCGATCGTCAGTATCCAGATACCCTGTTCAATCTCGTTACTGGCAAGTCTCTTTACTCGTTCCGTAACACATTATCCCGTGATCAACTCCTTGATCACATTGTGCACATTATGATGATGTCCTACTGAGTGGGCCCAGAGATACCTCTCCGTTTACATGGAGTGACAAATCCCAGTCTCGATTCGCGCCAACCCAACAGACACTTTCGGAGATACCTGTAGTGAACCTTTATAGCCACCCAGTTACGTTGTGACATTTGGTACACCCAAAGCATTCCTACGGTATCTGGGGGTTGCACAATCTCATGCTCTAAGGAAATGATACTTGACATTAGAAAAGCTTTAGCATACGAACTACACGATCTATGTGCTAGGCTTAGGATTGGGTCTTGTCCATCACATCATTCTCCTAATGATGTGATCCCGTTATCAACGAGATCCAATGTCCATGGTCAGGAAACTGTGACCATCTATTGATCAACGAGCTAGTCAACTAGAGGCTTACTAGGGACATGGTGTTGTCTATGTATCCACACATGTATCTGAGTTTCCTATCAATACAATTCTAGCATGGATAATAAACGATTATCATGAACAATGAAATATAATATAATAATAACTAATTTATTATTGCCTCTAGGGCATAATTCCAACAGTCTCCCACTTGCATTAGAGCCAATAATCTAGTTCACATCGCCATGTGATTAACACTCACAGTTCACATCGCCATGTGACCAACATCCAACAGTCTACTAGACTCAAAGATCTAGTTCACATCACTATGTGATAAACACTCAAAGAGTTCTGGGTTTGATCATGTTATGCTTTTGAGAGAGGTTGTAGTCAACGGGTCTTGCCATATTCAGATCCCTATGTATTTTGCAAAAATTTATGTCATATCATAGATGCTGCTAGCACGTTCCACTTGGAGCTATTCCAAATTGTTGCTCCATTATACGTATCCGGTATCTCTACTCAGAGCTATCCGGATAGGTGTTAAGCTTGCATCGACGTAACTCTTTACGTCAAACTCTTTATCACCACCATAACCGAGAAACATTTCCTTATTCCTCTAAGGATAATTTTGACCGCTATCTGGTGATCTAGTCAGAGATCACCTTTGTACCCTCTTGCCAGACATGTGGCAAGGCACACATCAGGTGCGGTACTCAGCAGGGCATACCGTATAGAGCCTATGACAAGAGCATAGGGGACGACCTTCGTCCTTCCTCTTTCTTCTGCCGTGGTCAAGCTTTGAGTCTTACTCAACTTCACACCTTACAACTCAGGTAAGAACCCCTTCTTTGACTGATCTATTTTGTACTCCTTCAAAAACATGTCAAGGTGTGCGTTCTTTGAAAGTATCATCAGGCGTTTTGATCTATCTCTATAGATCTTGATGCCCAATATGTAAGCAGCTTTATCCAGGTCTTCCTTTGAAAATCACTCTTCAAACAACCGTTTATGCTTTCTAGAAATTCTACATTATTTCAGATCAACAATATGTCATCCACATATACTTATCAGAAATGTTGTAGTGCTCCCACTCACTTTCTTGTAAATACAAGTTTCTAGCAAACATTGTATCAACCAAAAAGCTTTGATCACTCCATCAAAGCATGTATTCCGATTCCGAGATGCTTGCTCTAGTCCATAGAAGGATTGTTGGATCCAGCATACCTTTTAGCATCCTTAGGATCGACAAAACCTTTTTATTGTATCACATACAATTTTTCTTACGAAAACTGGTAAGAAAACTTGTTTTGACATCCATCAGTAAGATTTCATAATCAAAAATACAGTTAATGCTAACATGATTCCAACGGACATAAGCATCGCTACGGGTGAGAAATTCTCATCGTAGTCAACTCCTTGAACTTTTGAAAAGACTCTTTCCCACAAGTCGAGCTTCATAGACAGTAACATTACCGCCCACGTCCATCTTCTTCTTAAAGATCCATTTATCTCAATGGCTTGCCGATCAACGGGCAAGTCCACCAAAGTCCATACTTTGTTCTGATACATGGATCCTATCTCGGATTTCATGGCTTCTAACCATTTGTCGGAATACGGCCCCACCATCGCTTCTCCATAGCTCGTAGGTTCATTGTTGTCCAACAACATGATATCTGAGACAGGATTACCGTACCACTCAGGGTAGTACATATCCTTGTCGACCTACGAGGTTCGATAGCAACTTGATCCGAAGCTTCATGATCACTATCATTAACTTCCTATTCAATAGACACGGATGCCACAGAAAACAACCTTCTGTGTTGCATCACTCTTTGGTTGAAGTAAAGGTTCGACAACCTCATCAAGTTCTATCTTCCTCCCACTCAATTCTTTCATGAGAAACTCCTTCTCGAGAAAGGACCCGTTATTAGAGACAAACAATTTACCCTCGGATCTGAGATAGAAGGTATACCCAACTGTAACCTTTGGGTATCCTATGAAGATGTGTTTGTCCGCTTTGGGTTCGAGCTTCTCCGGCTGAAGCCTTAAGCATCGCAGCCCCAATCATTAAGAAACGACAACTTTGGTTTCTTGCCAAACCAATGTTCATACGACATCGTCTCAACGGACTTATATGGTGTCCTATCTAAAGTGAATGCAGCTGTCTCTAATGCATAACCTCAAAATAATAGCGGTAGATCAGTAAGAGACATCATAGATCGCACCATATCTCATAACGTTCGATTACGACGTCCGGACACACCATTACCCTGTGGTGTTCCAGGTGGCTTCAACTATGAAACAATTCCACAATGTCTTAAGTGATTGCCAAACTCATAACTCAGAAATTCTCATTGATCAGATCATAGGAATTTGATCTTCTTGTTATGATGATTCTTAACTTCACTCTGAAATCGCTTGAACTTTTCAAACGTTTCACACTTGTGCTTCATTAAGTAAATATACCTATATCTACTCAAATCGTCAGTGAAGATGAGAAAATAGCGATATCCACCGCACGCTTCAATTCTCATTGGATCACACGCATCAGCATGTTTGATTTCCAACAAGTCACTTGCCCGTTTCATTGTACCTGAAAATGGGGTCTTAGTCATCCTGCCCATGAGGCATGGCTCGCATGTGTCAAGCGATTCAAAATCAAGTGACTCCAAACATCCATCAATATGGAGTTTCTTCATGCATCTTACGCCAATATGACCTAAGCGGCAGTACCACAAGAAAGTGGTACTATCATTATTAACTCTACATCTTTTGGCATGAACATGTGTATTACCATGACCGAGATTCAATGAACCATTCACATAGGGTGCATGACCATGAAAGGTATTATTCATGTAAACAGAATAACCATTATTCTCTAACTTAAATGAATAACCGTATTGCAATGAACATGATCTAATCATATTCATGCTCAATGTAGACACTTGATAACATTTATCTAGGTTCAATACTAATCCCGAAGGCATATGGAGCGTGTGATGGTGATCTCATCAACTTTGGAAACACTTCCAACACATCGTCACCTCGCCCTTAGCCAGTCTCCGTAGCTTTTGCTTCAAGTCACCAATAATAGTAACTGAACCGGTATCCAATACCCAGGTGCTACCAGGAGTACTAGTGAGGTACACATTAATAACACGTATATACTTTGTTGAAGTTTCCAGCCTTCTTATCTACCATGTATTTGGGGTAATTCTGCTACTAGTGACCGTTCCCCTTACAATAGAAGCACTTAGTCTCGGGTTTGGGTTCAACCTTGGGTTCCTTCACTGGAGCGGCAACTGGTTTTCCATCCATGAAGTTTCCCTTCTAGCCCTTGCCCTTCTTGAAACCAGTGGTCTTGTTAAACCATCAACACTTGATGCTCCTTCTTGATTTCTACCTTTTGCGGTCTTAAGCACCGCGAACAGCTCCGGGATCAACTCCATCCCTTGCATGTCATAGTTCATCACGAAGATCTAGTAGCTTAGTGATAGTCGCTGGAGAACTCTATCAATCACTATCTTATCCAAAAGTTTAACTCCCACTTGATTTAAGTGATTGTAGCACCCATACATTCTGAGCACATGCTCACTAGCTAAGCTATTCTCCTCCATCTTGTAGGCAAAGAACTTGTCAGAGGTCTCATACCTCTCAATACGGGCATGAGCCTGAAATCCCAATTTCAGCTCTTGGAACATCTCATATGTCTTATGGCATTCAAAACGTCATTGGAATCCCGATTCTAAGCCGTAAAGTATGGTGCACTAAACTATGAAGTAGTCATCAGGATGTGTCTGTCAGGTGTTCACAACACCGACAGACGACGTTGTAGGGGTTTGCACATCGAGCGGTGCATCAAAGACGTAAGCCTTCAGTGTAGCAATGAGGACACTCCTCGGACTACGGACCCAGTCCGCATCATTGCTTACAATATATTTCTACTTAATCTTTCTCTAGGAGCGTATTGAAACAAGGAGCTACAACGTGAGCTATTTATCTACAACATATTTGCAAAGACAATTTAGACTATGTTCATGATAATTGAGTTCATCTAATCAAATTATTTAATGAACTCCCACTCAGATAGACATCCCTCTAGTCATCTAAGTGAAACATGATCCGAGTCAACTAGGCCGTGTCCGATCATCACGTGAGACGGACTAGTCAACATCGGTGAACATCTTCATGTTGATCGTATCTTCTATACGACTCATGCTCGACCTTTCGGTCTTCCATGTTCCGAGGCCATGTCTGTACATGCTAGGCTCGTCAAGTCAACCTAAGTGTATTGCGTGTGTAAATCTGGCTTACACCCGTTGTATTCGAACGTTAGAATCTATCACACCCGATCATCACGTGGTGCTTCGAAACGACGAACCTTCGCAACGGTGCACAGTTAGGGGGAACACTTTTCTTGAAATTTTAGTGAGGGATCATCTTATTTAAGCTACCGTCGTTCTAAGCAAATAAGATGTAAAACATGATAAACATCACATGCAATCAAATAGTGACATGATATGGCCAATATCATTTTGCTCCTTTTGATCTCCATCTTCGGGGCTCCATGATCATCGTTGTCACCGGCATGACACCATGATCTCCATCATCATGATCTCCATCGTCATGTCTTCTTGAAGTTGTCTCATCTCTATTACTTCTACTACAATGGCTAATGCTTTAGCAATAAAGTAAAGTAATTACATGACGTTTATGTTGACACGCGGGTCATAAATAAATTAAGACAACTCCTATGGCTCCTGCCGGTTGTCATACTCATCGACATGCAAGTCGTGATTCCTATTACAAGAACATGACCAATCTCATACATCACATATATCATTCATCACATCCTTTTGGCCATATCGCATCACACGGCATATGCTGCAAAAACAAGTTAGACGTCCTCTAATTGTTGTTGCAAGTTTTTACGTGGCTGCTATAGGTTTCTAGCAAGAACGTTTCTTACCTACGCGAAAACCACAACGTGATATGCCAACTTCTATTTACCCTTCATAAGGACCCTTTTCATCGAATCCGATCCGACTAAAGTGGGAGAGACAGACACCCGCTAGCCACCTTATGCAACTAGTGCATCTCAGTCGGTGGAACCAGTCTCACGTCAGAGTACGTGTAAGGTCGGTCCGGGCCGCTTCATCGCAGGATGCCGCCGAATCAATATAAGACTAGTAACGGCAAGCAAATTGACAATATCCATGCCCACAACTGCTTTGTGTTCTACTCGTGCATAGAAACTACAAATAGACCTAGCTCATGATGCCACTGTTGGGGATCGTAGCAAAAATTTAAAATTTTCTACGCATCACCAAGATCAATCTATGGAGTAATCTAGCAACGAGGGGAAGGAGAGTGCATCTACATACCCTTGTAGATCGCTAAGCGGAAGCGTTCAAGTGAACGGGGTTGATGGAGTCGTACTCGTCGTGATCCAAATCACCGATGATCCTAGTGCCGAACGGACGGCACCTCCGCGTTCAACACACGTACAGCCCGGTGACGTCTCCTACGCCTTGATCCAGCAAGGGGAGAAGGAGAGGTTGGGGAGGACTCCATCCAGCAGCAGCATGATGGCATGGTGGTGAAGGAGGAGCGTGGTAATCCTGCAGGGCTTCGCCAAGCACCGCAGGAGAAGAGGAGGACTTGGGAGAGGGGGAGGGCTGCGCCAGAACTTGGGTGCGGCTACCGTCCCACCTCCCACATATATATAGGGGCAAGGGAGAGGGGGGCCGGCCCCCTCAGATCCAATCTGAGGAGGGGGCGGCGGCCAAGGGGGGTTACCTTGCCCCCCAAGGCAAGGGGGGCGCCCCCCCTTTAGGGTTACCCCAAACCCTAGGCGCATGGGCCCTAGGGGGGAGGTGCCCAGCCCACTAAGGGGCTGGTCCTCTCTCCACACACAGCCCATAGGGCCCTCCGGGGCAGGTGGACCCTCCCGGTGGACCCTCGGAACCCCTCCAGTGGTCCCGGTACGATATCGATAACCCCCGAATTATTCCGGTGGCCGTATGATGACTTCCCATATATAAATCTTTACCTCCGGACCATTCCGGAACTCCTCGTGACGTCCGGGATCTCATCCGGGACTCCAAACAACATTCGGTAACCACGTATATCTATTCCCAATAACCCTAGCGTCATCGAACCTTAAGTGTGTAGACCCTACGGGCTCGGGAGTCATGCAGACATGGCCGAGACAACTCTCCGGTCAATAACCAACAGCGGGATCTGGATACCCATGTTGGCTCCCACATGCTCCACGATGATCTCATCGGATGAACCACGATGTCAAGGATTCAATCAATCCTGTATACAATTCCCTTTGTCCATCGGTACGATACTTGCCCGAGATTCGATCGTCGCTATCCCGATACCTTGTTCAATCTCGTTACTGGCAAGTCTCTTTACTCGATCCGTAACACATCATCCCGTGATCAACTCCTTGATCACATTTTGCACATTATGATGATGTCCTACCGAGTGGGCCCAGAGATAACTCTCCGTTTACACGGAGTGACAAATCCCAGTCTCGATTCGCGCCAACCCAACAGACACTTTCGGAGATACCTGTAGTGAACCTTTATAGCCACCCAGTTACGTTGTGACATTTGGTACACCCAAAGCATTCCTACGGTATCCGGGAGTTGCACAATCTCATGGTCTAAGGAAATGATACTTGACATTAGAAAAGCTTTAGCATACGAACTACACGATCTATGTGCTAGGCTTAGGATTGGGTCTTGTCCATCACATCATTCTCCTAATGATGTGATCCCGTTATCAACGAGATCCAATGTCCATGGTCAGGAAACTGTAACCATCTATTGATCAACGAGCTAGTCAATTAGAGGCTTACTAGGGACATGGTGTTGTCTATGTATCCACACATGTATCTGAGTTTCCTATCAATACAATTCTAGCATGGATAATAAACGATTATCATGAACAATGAAATATAATATAATAATAACTAATTTATTATTGCCTCTAGGGCATAATTCCAACAGGTACGGTAAGTAAACCGATTCCAAAACAGTTTTTAAGGCAATATTTCTCTGTTTTGGAATATTTAGAAGTAGCAGTCCAGGAAGGACATGAGGGCCCCACGAGGGTGGAGGGCGCGCCGTACCCCCCCTGGGCATGCCCCCTACCTCGTGAGCACCTCGTGTGCCTTCCGGACTCCGTTTTCTTGCACGATACGTATTTTGGTCGGTAAAAATTCACTATATATTCTCCCGAACGTTTTGACTCCCGTATCACGCAAATATCCTCTGTTCTTGTTTTGGGCTGTTCTCTGTTAGGGTTGTCAAGGCTAGGCATCATGTCGTCCCCCGCCTCCAACAACGGTGACAAAGATGCTTGAATAATGAAGATAGAGCTGAAGAGGGAGGAACCCATGGAGATCAACAAGGATGAAGGGATCAAGAAGGCCACGGAGAACCAGGCTCCGGCAACAGAAGACATACTTCAACTTGATCACAACCTTCTTACCCCAACTGAGATCGAAGCTTTCCAGATGATTGAGTTAACTCCTATTCAAAACAAGTATCTCACAAGAGAAAATATTTTGTTGAAGGAGCATATCTTTGCACTCAAGGGCATTATTCACAAGCTAGAGGACCTCTTACGCTCGATGTGCGACTATCCATCACCTCCATCTTCACCAACACCAACCAAGGAGACATAATCACGTGGGTATGTGCACTCCCCTTGGCAACCGCCAAGCTTGGGGAAGGTGCCCCGGTATCATATCACAATCACAACTCCTCTCTTTACCGTTTTCCTTAGTTCGATCCTATTAGTAGTATTTTGATCTAGTAGAATAAAGTTTATGGCATGATCTAGTTTTATGTTTTTCTTTATGATCTCTCTATGTAATCAAGTCCGTGAGCTATATAATAAAGATTAGTGTTGAGTCAAGGGCTTGATTTTCTTGCTATGATCTTGGGTGAATAAAAGAAAAGAGAAAAAGAATAAAAAGAAACAAAAGTTCATATTGATCTTATTGAGAGTAATGACTTCACATAGGAAGAGTATGATGATTTAAAAGTTGTTGGGAGTTGGCAGATATAGCTTTGGTCATCGTTGCAATTAATAGGAAGTAATAAGGAAAGAGAGGTTTCACATATAAATATATTATCATTGACATCTTTTATGATTGGGAGCACTCATTAAAATATGACATGCTAAAGAGTTGATATTGGACAAGGAAGACAACGTGATGAGTTATGTTTTCTTATATCTGAGATGAAGTATATTGTCATGGATCCTCCAACATGTTGAGCTTGCCTTTCCCCCTCTTGCTAGCCAAATTCTCAGCACCAAGTAGAGATACTACTTGTGCTTCCAAATAGCCTTAAACCAGTTTTGCCATGAGAGTCCACCATATCCACCTATGGATTGAGTAAGATCCTTCAAGTAAGTTGTCATCGGTGCAAAGTAATAAAAATTGCTCTAAATATGTATGATTGATTGGTATGGGAGAAATAAGCTTTATACGATCTTGTGATGTGGAAGTAATAAAAGCGACGGACTTCATAATAAAGGTTCATATCACAAGGGGAAATATAAAGTGACGTTCTTTCGCATTAAGATTTTGTGCATCTAACCATAAAAGCGCATGGCAACCTCTGCTTTCCTCTGCGAGGGGCCTATCTTTTATTATTATCTTCTACCTTATGTAAGAGTCATGGTGATCTTCACCTTTCCTTTTTCATTTTATCCTTTGGCAAGCCCAGCATGTTGGAAATAACCTGATATATATATATATATATATATATCTAATTGGATGTAGGGGGCATGAGTTATTATTGTTGACATTACCCTCGAGGTAAAAGGTTGTGGGGCGAAACTATAAGCCCCTATCTTTCTCTGTGTCCGATTAAAACTCCGTAACCACAAGTATTGCGTGAGTGTTAGCAATTATGAAGGACTAGATGATAGTTGAGTATGTGGACTTGCTTTTTAGCTCTGACATAGACTCTTTCTGATGTTCTGATAAATTGCAATTGCTTCAATGACGGAGGTTATAGTTTGTTGGTTCTCAATAAGGTTTCTGATTCATACTTTTGCATTGTGAATAGATCATCACTTGAACATAAGTAATCATATGACAATATCTATATATGTTGTTGTTAAGAGAATAATCATGATGCCTTCATGTCCGTATTTTATTTTTATCGATGCCTCTACCTCTAAACACGGGGACATATTTATTGTTATCGGCTTTCGCTTGAGGGCAAGCGAGGTCTAATCTTGGGGGAGTTGATACGTCCATTTTGCATCATGTTTTTATATCGATATTTATTGCATTATGAGCTGTTATTTCACATTATGTCACAATAATTATGGCTATTCTCTCTTATTTTCCAAGGTTTACATAAGGAGGGAGAATGCCGGCAGCTGGAATTCTGGGCTGGAAAAGGAGCAAATATTAGAGACCTATTCTGCACAACTCCAAAAGTCCTGAAACTCCACGGAAGATCTTATAATAAATAATGGAAAATCCTCGCCAAAGATGAAGACCAGGGGGCCCACACCCTGTCCACGAGGGTGGGGGTGCCCCCCCTAGGGCGCGCCCCCCTACCTCATGGGCCCTCTGGTGGCTGTCCGATGACCATCTTCTGCTATATGAAGTCTTTCGTCGAGAAAAAAACCAGAAGCAACCTTTCGGGAAGAAACTCCGCCGCCACGAGGCGTAACCTTGGCGGAACCAATCTAGGGCTCCGGCAGAGCTGTTCTACCGGGGAAACTTCCCTCCCAGAGGGGGAAATCATCGCCATCGTCATCACCAACGCTCCTCTCATCAGGAGAGGGCAATCTCCATCAACATCTTCATCAGCACCATCTCATCTCAAAACCCTAGTTCATCTCTTGTATCTAATTCTTGTGTCCAAGTCCGGGATTGGTGCTAGTAGGTTGCTAGTAGTGTTGATTACTCCTTGTAGTTGATGCTAGTTGGTTTATTTGGTGTAAGATCATATGTTCAGATCCTATATGCATATTAATACCCCTCTGATTATGAACATGTTTATGCTTTGTGAGTAGTTACATTTGTTCCTGAGGACAAGGGAGAAGTCTTGCTATTAGTAGTCATGTGAATTGGGTATTCGTTTGATATTTTGATGAGATGTATGTTGTCTAGCCTCTAGTGGTGTTATGTGAACATTGACTACATAACACTTCACCATTATTTGGGCCTAGAGGAAGGCATTGGGAAGTAATAAGTAGATGATGGGTTGCTAGAGTGACAGAAGCTTAAACCCTAGTTTATGCGTTGCTTCGTAAGGGGCTGATTTGGATCCATATGTTTCATGATATGGTTAGGTTTACCTTAATACTTTGTTGTAGTTGCGGATGCTTGCCATAGAGGTTAATCATAAGTGGGATGCTTGTTCAAGTAAGAATAGCACCCAAGCACCAGTCCACGCACATATCAAATTATCAAAGTACCGAACGCGAATCATATGAACGTGATGAAAACTAGCTTGACGATATTCCCATGTGTCCTCGGGAGCGCTTTTCCTTATATAAGAGTTTTTCCAGGCTTGTCCTTTGCTACAAAAAGGATTGGGACACCTTGCTGCACTTTATTTACTTTTGTTACTTGTTGCTCGTTACAAATTATCTTATCACAAAACTATCTGTTACCACTTATTTTAGTACTTGCAGAGAATACCTTGCTGAAAACCGCTTATCATTTCCTTCTGCTCCTCGTTGGGTTCGACACTCTTACTTATCGGAAGGACTATGATAGATCCCCTATACTTGTGGGTCATCACTGCCCGCCCAGCTGCGGTCCTAGCTTCGGCAGCCTTCCTCGCCGCACTAGACGAGGAAGTGGCGCCGGTGTCGGTGATTAAAACCTCCACGCAGAGGTCCATTGCCCCGGCGGGCGCCGCCGCCGAGGGAAAGGGAGGAGTTAGAAAAGTCGAGCACCTCCCTGGGGTACTCGTCGGCCGCAGGCGCGTCGGAGATGCGCAGCGCGGTGAAGGAGATGGCGAGTGCATCGATGACGTTGACCGCCAGCGTGACGGGCTCGTCGGAGTCGGAGTAGAGCCCTGTCTAAAGCATCCTCCAAGCCAAGACCTCCAGCTGCCCCACGGTGCGCGCCAACTGTCATGGTGGGTGCACGACAGATGCCATGGGATGGCTAAAGAGAGGAGGAGGCTCGAGGGCACTGGTGGGCTCCAGAGGCGAGGTCGGCATGAGCGAGCGCGGGACGCAAGACATACCCAGGTTCGGGGCTCTCCGGAGAGATAACACACCTAATCCTGCCGAGTGTGGTTTATACGTTACAGTACAAGGTTGCTCCTTGAGCTGTATCAGGGAGGAAGAAAGGCAGGCCGAGGCTTGGGCTGCTCTCTTCCTCTGTGTGTGTTCTACTGGTCGGATCTCTTCACCAACTTGCTCTCTCACCCCCGTGCATCGAGGCCTCCTGGGGGTTTTATAGGTCAACCCCCAGGGGTACAATGGTAATGTTACAAGGCCATAGGGCTGGGTAGTCAGCGTCTAGGAACCCGGTGCTAGGTCCCTCCGGGTACCAGGTCTCGCCGGGTTCCCTGGGCGTGGGGCCGCCAAGTACGGTGGCACTGTTGGCCGTCTTGTCGATCATCAAGGAGTGGCAAAGTTGAGTCGGCTATAGTGGCGCTCCGTCAGGTTGCCGCTTGCTGGCATCATGGGTGACGTCGGGTGCACTGTTGCCACACCGAGCCTGGTCAGCGGGTAGGTGGGGGGCACTGATGACTCGTCCGGCTGACCAAAGGCATGGGCGGGGCACTGTGGCTTCGGTCATCAGTTGGTGGTGACTCGTCCCATCGTACGGCTGGGATGGGACGGCCACTGACCCTTGTAGGTTGGAGTACACGCCAAGGTGGAGCTGGCTTGTTGGATAAGTCTTGGTGTGTCGGGCTCGGCTGCCTTGGGCTGGCTTGTTGGATAAGTCTTGGTGTGTCGGGCTCGGCTGCCTTGGGCTGGCTTGTTGGAGAAGTCTTGACGATTAAGCCGGGTCAAGGGGGCTTGGCCGGGTCGAGCGACCCGACCAAGCACGAGCCGTCTTGAGGGGAGATGCCGGACCCGTTGTTTTTGAAAAGGATCCGGGTCCCGTTGCCTGCCCGGGGTTCATCCCCCCGACATGGTCGATAATATTGATGGGTGTGTTATTTACTTCTGTGATGAAGCTGCTAGAATTGCTAGACCCGATACTAAAGATAAACATAGACCTCTTGTAGGCATGCTTGTTGTTTCTGTTAAAATAGGAGATCATTGATATCATGGCTTATGTGACATGGGTGCTAGTGCGAGTGCAATACCTCATTCCTTATACGAAGAAATTATGCATGATATTGGACCTGCTGAGATAGAAGGTATTGATGTTACAATTGAGCTTGCCAATAGAGATACTATTTCACCAGTTGGGATTGTTAGAGATGTTGAATTTTTGTGTGGGAAAGTTAAATATCCTACTGATTTTCTTGTTCTTGGTTCCCCACAAGATGACTTTTGTCCCATTATATTTGGTAGAACCTTCTTGAATACTGTTAATGCTAAGATAGACTGCAAAAAGGATATTGTTTCTGTTGGTTTAGGGGATATGTCTCATGATTTTAATTTTGCTAAATTTCGTAGACAACCCCATGATAAAGAACTGCCTAGTAAAGATGGAATTATTGGTCTTGCTTCTATTGTCGTGCCTCCTAATGATCCTTTAGAACAATATTTGCTAGACCATGAAAATGATATGTTTATGAAGGAAAGAAGGGAAATAGATGAAGTATTCTTTAAACAGGGGCCTATTTTGAAACACAACTTGCCTGTTGAAATTCTAGGGGATCCTCCTCCACCCAAGGGTTATCCCCTATTTGAGCTTAAACCATTACCTGATACTCTTAAATATGCTTATCTTGATGAAAAGAAGATATACCCTGTTATTATTAGTGCTAACCTTTCAGAGCAGGAAGAAGAGAAATTGTTGAAAACTCTGAAGAACCACTGTGCTGCTATTGGATATATTCTTGATGATCTTAAGGGCATTAGTCCCACTCTATGCCAGCACAAAAAAAATTGGAGAAAGACGCTAAACCGGTTGTTGATCACCAACGGCGGTTAAATCCTAAGATGAAAGAAGTGGTAAGAAATGAAATACTAAAGCTTTTAGGGGCAGGTATAATTTATCCTGTTGCTGATAGTCAATGGGTAAGTCCTGTCCATTGTGTCCCTAAGAAGGGAGGTATTACAGTTGTTCCTAATGATAAAGATGAATTGATCCCACAAAGAATTGTTACAGGTTATAGAATGGTAATTGATTTCCGCACATTAAATAAAACTACTAGAAAGGATCAGTGCCCTTTACCTTTTATTGATCAAGTGTTAGAAAGCTTATCCAAACATACACATTTTTTGCTTTCTAGACGGTTATTCTGGTTTCTCTCAAATACCATGTCGAAAGAGGATCAGGAAAAGACCACTTTTACTTGCCCTTTCGGTACCTTTGCTTATAGGCGTATGCCTTTTGGTTTATATAATGCACCTGCTACCTTTCAAAGATGTATCACTACTATATTCTCCAACTTTTGTGAAAAGATTGTTGAGGTTTTCATGGATGATTTCTCCGTGTATGGAACTTCTTTGGATGATTGCTTAAGCAACCTTGATTGAGTTTTGGAGAGATGTGAAGAAACTAATCTTGTCTTGAATTGGGAGAAGTGCCACTTTATGGTTAATGAAGGTATTGTCTTGGGGCATAAAATTTCTGAAAGAGGTATTGAAGTTGATAAAGCTAAGGTTGATACTATTGAAAAGATGTCGTGTCCTAAGGACATTAAAGGTATAAGAAGTTTCCTCGGTCATGTCGGTTTTTATAGGAGGTTCATTAAAGACTTCTCAAAAATTTCTAGGCCTTTGACTAATCTCTTACAAAAAGATGTTCCTTTTGTCTTTGATGATGATTGTGTAGAAGCATTTGAAATACTTAAGAAAGCCTTGATTTCTACACCTATTGTTCAGCCACTTGATTGGAATTTACCCTTTGAAATTATGTGTGATGCTAGTGATTATGCTGTAGGTGCTGTTCTAGGACAAAGAGTTGATAAGAAATTAAATGTTATCCAATATCTAGTAAAACTCTAGACAGTGCCCAGAAAAATTATGCTACTACTGAAAAAGAATTTTTGCCAGTTGTATTTGCTTGTGATAAGTTCAGACCTTATATTGTTGATTCTATAGTAACTGTTCACACTGATCATGCTGCTATTAAATATCTTATGGAAAAGAAAGATGCTAAACCTAGACTTATTAGATGGGTTCTCTTGCTACAAGAATTTGATTTGCATATTATTGATAGAAAGGGAGCTGAGAACCCTGTTGCAGACAACTTGTCTAGGTTAGAAAATGTTCTTGATGACCCACTCCCTATTGATGATAGTTTTCCTGATGAACAATTAGCTGTCATAAATGCTTCTCATACTGCTCCATGGTATGCTGAGTATGCTAATTACATTGTTGCTAAATTTATACCACCTAGTTTCACATACCAGCAAAAGAAAAAGTTTTTCTATGGTTTAAGACATTACTTCTGGGATGACCCATACCTTTATAAAGAAGGAGTAGATGGTGTTATTAGGTGTTGTGTACCTGAGCATGAACAGGAACAGATCCTACGCAAATGTCACTCTGAGGCTTATGGAGGACACCACGCTGGAGATAGAATTGAGTAATAGAGAACTCAAATTAATTTTTCAAAAGACTGTCAATAGGTCTAGAAAGAATTTTTCCAAGAAACTTGATGATGCATTATGGGCCTATAGAAGTGCATATAAAAATCCTATGGGTATGTCTCCGTATAAAATGGTTTATGGAAACGCATGTCACTTACCTCTCGAACTAGAACATAAGGCATATTGGGCCATTAAAGAGCTCAATTATGATTTCAAACTTGGTGGTCAGAAGAGACTATTTGACATTAGATCACTTGATGAGTGGAGAACTCAGGCCTATGAGAATGCCAAACTGTTTAATGAAAAAGTTAAAAGATGGCATGACAAAAGGATACAAAAGCGTGAGCTTAATGTAGGTGATTATGTTCTGTTATACAACTCTCGTTTAAGATTTTTTGCAGGAAAAATCCTCTCTAAATGGGAAGTTCCTTACGTTATTGATGAAGTCTATCGTTCCGGTGCCATAAAAATCAACAACTTCGAAGGCACAAATCCAAGGGTGGTGAACGGTCAAAGAATCAAACATGCATTATATCTCAGGTAATCCCATAAATGTTGAAACCAATGTTGTTGATACCGTAACCCCGAAGGAGTACATAAGGGACACTTTCCAGAACGTTTCAGACTCCGAAAAGGAATAGGTATGTGGTACGGTAAGTAAACCGACTCCAAAATAGTTCTAATAGCAATTTTTCTCCGTTTTAGAATATTTAAGAAAATAGGAAAATAAGAAGTAGTCCGAAAGGGACACGTGGCATCCACGTGGGTGGAGGGCGCGCCCCCTGCCTCGTGGGCACCTCGTGTGCCCTCCGTACTCCGTTTTCTTTCACGATACTTCTTTTGGTCGGTAAAAAATTCATTAGATAATCTCCCGAAGGTTTTGACCACCGTACCACGACACAATCCCCTGTTTTCGTTTTGAGCTATTTTCTACTAGAGTTTGCAAGGCCAAGCATTATGTCGTCCTCCTCCTCCAACAACGCGGACGGCGATGCTTGGTTGTTGCAGATGGAACCTAGAAGGGAGGATGCCGAGGGAGCCATGATGGAGGAGGATGAAGGAGATTCGCTCGAGGAACAACCTCCGACTTCGGAGAGGGGTACTTTGGCGGGCATCTCCACTATTCCGAATCCCCATCAAGCAATAGAAGCTACAAACAATCATGAAGGCCAAGAGGTTCGAGAAGGGCTTCCCCCTAGGAGGCCCTTACACAGGTTACATCGGAACAACTTTCATAATTTGGTTCATAATTACGAAGTAGAGAACACCCCTTGTACACATATACCCTCCAATTGGGACATATCCCGTCCAAGTGAAAGCAATGCAGGGAAGAGTTCTTGGGGGCCTGAAAATAAGCATCTTATGGAGGAAATTCATAAGAATGCAAATATGCTCCGACGTGTGATCCAAGAACTGCGAGTTTTGAAGGGTGCATTATTGAAGCTGACTACATCATCAACAACTCCATCATCACCACCGCCGAAGAAAGAGACATAAATACATGGGTATGGGCACTCCCCTTGGCAACTACCAAGCTTGGGGGAGGTACCCCGGTATCGTATCACCATCACACTTCTATCTTTACAATTTTTATTAGTTTGATCTTTTGGTTATATCTTGATCTAGTAGAATAAAGTTTAGTATGATCTAGCTTTGAGTTTTGTGTTGATCCTTATCTATGCAATCGAGTCCGTGAGCTATATATAATAAAGATTAGTCTTGAGTGAAGTGCTTGGTTATCTTGATATGATCTTGAGGGAAAAAAAGAAAAAAAGGGAAACAATAAAAGAAAATAAGGAGATCATATTGATCTTATGGAGAGTAATGACTTCACATATAAAAAGTATGATGAATAAAAGTTGTTGAGAGCTGACAAACATAGTTTTGGTCATCGTTGCAATTAATAGTAAGTAATAAATAAAGAGAGGTTTTCACATATAAATATACTATCTTGGACATCTTTTATGATTGTGAGCACTCATTAAAATATGACATGCTAAAAAGTTGATGTTGGACAAGGAAGACAACGTAATGGGTTATGTTTTCTTATATTTGAAATAAATTATATTGTCATGGATCATCCAACATGTTGAGCTTGCCTTTCCCCCTTATACTAGCCAAATCTTTTGCACTAAGTAGAGATACTACTTGTGCTTTGAAATATCCTTAAACCCAGTTTTGCCATAAGAGTCCACCATATCTACCTATGGATTGAATAAGATCCTTCAAGTAAGTTGTCATTGTTGCAAGCAATAAAAATTGCTCTCTAAATATGTATGATCTATTAGTGTGGACAAAATAAGATTTATACGAGCTTGTGATATGGAAGAAATAAAAGTGACGGACTGCATAATAAAGGTCCCTATCACAAGTGGCAATATAAAGTGACGTTCTTTTGCATTAAGATTTTGTGGATCCAACCATAAAAGCACATGAGAACCTCTGCTTCCCTCTGCGATGGGCCTATCTTTTATTTTTGTCTTATACCTTATACAAGAGTCATGTTGATCTTCACCTTTCCTTTTTACACTTTATCCTTTGGCAAGCACCATGTGTTGAAAAGATCCTGATATATATATATATATATATATATATATATATATATATATATATATATATATATATTGGATGTGGGTTTTCATAAAGCATTATTGTTGGCATTACCCCTTAGGTAAAAGGTTGGGAGGCAAAACTATAAGCCCCTATCTTTCTCTATGTCCGATAAAACTTCATACCCATAAGTATTGCATGAGTGTTAGCAATTATGAAAGACTAAATGATAGTTGAGTATGTGGACTTACTGAAAAGCTCTTATATTGACTCTTTCCAATGTTGTGATAAAGTGCAATTGCTTCAATGACTGAGATTATAGTTTGCTAGTTTACAATGAAGTTTCTGATTCATACTTTACATTGTGAATAGATTGTTACTTTAGCATAAGAAATCATATGACTATATATATATATGTTGTTATTATAAGAATGATCATGATGCCCTCATGTTCGTATTTTATTTTATCGACACCTCTATCTCTGAACATGTGGACGCATTTTTCGATATCGGCTTCCGCTTGAGGACAAGCGAGGTCTAAGCTTGGGGGAGTTGATACGTTTATTTTGCATCATGCTTTTATATCGATATTTATTGCATTATGAGTTGTTATTACACATTATGTCACAATACTTATGCCTTTTATCTCTTAATTTGCAAGGTTTACATGAATAGGGAGAATGCCGACAGCTGGAATTCTGGGCTGAAAAAGGAGCAAATATTAGAGACCTATTCTGCACAACTCCAAAAGTCCTGAAACTCCACGAAAGTCAATTTTGGATTAGGAAAAAACTAACGCCCACACGTGTGGCATCTTGCACATCGCCCACACGCGTCCTTTACCACTCATTTTGCCCCATGCGAACAGATGACATCAGCAGGAATCTTTTTGGTTTTCGGCTTAAAAATGTTTTATCTCCTAATTAAAAAATCAAATTAAAAATCATTTTCACCATTAAATCCGTCTCGACGAGATATTCAAAGCTAGACCCCATGTTGATATGTTTTGACGAAATTTTTTTTCCCAAAAGTTGCCATGATGTTTACAGTGTAGTTGCCATAGTGCTTAAACTAAAGTTGCCATGTGGCAGTTTTAGTTTGTAGAGCATGGCAATTTTAGTATTTTGATGATGGCAACTATAGTACTTTGACCATGAAAATTATTTTTTGTATGAACCATAGCAATTTTAAGTGCATATATCATGGAAATTTTGGTTTATGGTTCATGGCAAGTCTAGTTTCTTAATTCCCCGTTTTACAAATGTCAAAATTTAATTTTAAATGTATAATAAAATAGCTAAAGCATATCATGGCAACTTCAGTGTAAACACCATCCCAATTCATGTGCAATAGAAATGGAAACTTTTAACCCCCAAAAAAATTCGTCGAAATATATTGATATGAGATCTAGTTTCGAAGATCTCGTCGCGAGGGATTTAATGGTGAAAACGGATCTTCAATCGGATTTTTCATTTAAGAGATAAAACATTTTAAAAACTTAAAATCTAAAAAGATCTCCACATGCATGCATGCGGTGAGGTGGCGCAGTCTTTGTGTTATAGGGCGTGTGGGCGGGTTTCGCTCCCACCACACGTGTGGGTGTTAGCGTTGTCTTTGGATTATATTAAAAATATTGGGCGAAGAAAGCACCAGAGGGGGCCACCCACCGTCCACGAGGGTGGAGGGCACGCCCTACCCCCTGGGCGCGCCCCTGCCTCGTGGGCCACCTGGCAGGCCCCCAATGCCCATCTTCTGGTATAAGGTGTCTTTTGCCCTGGAAAAATCAGAAAAAAGCTTTCAGGACGAAGCGTCGCCGTCTCGAGGCAGAACCATGGTGGAACCAATCTAGGGTTCCGGTGGAGCTGTTCTGCCGAGAAACATCCCTCTGGGAGGGGGAAATCATCACCATCATCATCACCATCGATCCTCTCATCGGGAGGGGGTCAATCTCCATCAACATCTTCACTAGCACCATCTCCTCTAAACCCTAGTTCATCTGTTGTATTCGATCTTTGTCTCAAAACCTCAAATTGGTACCCGTGGGTTGCTAGTAGTGTTGATTACTCCTTGTAGTTGATGCTAGTTGGTTTATTCGGTGGAAGATTATATGTTCAGATCCTTTATGCATATTAATACCCCTCTGATTATGAACATGAATATGATCTGTGAGTAGTTACGTATGTTCCTGAGAACATGGGAGAAGTCTTGCTATAAGTAGTCATGTGAATTTGGTATTCGTTTGATATTTTGATGAGATGTATGTTGTCTTTCCTCTAGTGGTGTTATGTGAACGTCGACTACATGACATTTCACCATTGTTTGGGCCTAGGGGAAGGCATTGGGAAGTAATAAGTAGATGATGAGTTGCTAGAGTGACAGAAGCTTAAACCATAGTTTATGTGTTGCTTCGTAAGGGGCTGATTTGGATCCGTATGTTTCATGCTACGGTTAGATTTACATTAATTCTTCTTTCGTAGTTGCGGATGCTTGCGAGGGGGGTTAATCATAAGCGGGTTGCTTGTCCAAGGAAGGGTAGTACCCAAGCACCGGTCCACCCACATATCAAATTATCAAAGTAACGAACGCGAATCATATGAGCATGATGAAAACTAGCTTGACGATAATTCCCATGTGTCCTCGGGAGCGCTTTCCTTTATATAAGAGTTTGTCTAGGCTTGTCCTTTGCTACAAAACGGATTGGGCCACCTTGCTGCACCTTGTTTACTTTTATTACTTGTTACCCATTACGAATTACCTTATCACAAAACTATCTGTTACCGATAATTTCAGTGCTTGCAAAGGATACCTTACTGAAAACTGCTTGTCATTTCCTTCTGCTCCTCGTTGGGTTCGATACTCTTACTTATCGAAAGGACTACGATAGATCCCCCATACTTGTGGGTCATCAATAAGCTCTACGTTCACATACAACGGGTGCAAGCCAATTTTGCACACGCAGAGTACTCGGGTTAAAGTTGACGAGCCTAGCATATGCAGATATGGCCTCGGAACATTGAGACTGAAAGGTCGAACGTGAATCATATAGTAGATATGATCAACATAGTGATGTTCACCATTGAAAACTACTCCATCTCACGTGATGATTGGACATGGTTTAGTTGATATGGATCACGTGATCATTTAGATGATTAGAGGGATGTCTATATAAGTGGGAGTTATTGAGTAATATGATTAATTGAAGTTTAATTTATCATGAACTTAGTACCTGATAGTATTTTGCATTTCTATGTTTTTGTAGATCAATGGCCCGTGCTACCGTTCCTTTCAATTTTAATGTGTTCCTAGAGAAAGCTAAGTTGAAAGATGATGGTAGCAATTACATGGACTGGGTCCATAACTTGAGGATTATCCTCATTGTTGCACAGAAGAATTATGTCCTCAAAGCACCGCTAGGTGCAAAGCCCGCTGCAGGAGCAACTCTAGATGTTATGAACGTTTGGCAGAGCAAAGTTGATGACTACTCGATAGTTTAGTGTGCCATGCTTTACGGCTTAGAATCGGGACTTCAACGATGTTTTGAACGTCATGGAGCATATGAGATGTTCCAGGAGTTGAAGTTAATATTTCAAGCAAATGCCCGGATTGAGAGATATGAAGTCTCCGATAAGTTCTACAACTGTAAGATGGAGGAGAATAGTTCTGTCAGTGAACACATACTCAGAATGTCTGGGTACCACAACCACTTGACTCAACTGGGAGTTAATCTTCCTGATGATAGTGTCATTGACAGAGTTCTTCGATCATTGCCACCAAGCTACAAAGGCTTTGTGATGAACTATAATATGCAAGGGATGGATAAGACAATTCCCTAGATCTTCGCAATGCTAAAGGCTGCGGAGGTAGACATCAAGAAGGAGCATCAAGTGTTGATGGTTAACAAGACCACTGGTTTCAAGAAAAAGGGTAAAGGGAAGAAAGGGAACTTCAAGAAGAACGACAAGCAAGTTGCTGCTCAAGTGAAGAAGCCCAAGTCTGGACCTAAGCCTCAGACTGAGTGCTTCTACTGCAAAGGGACTGGTCACTGCAAGCGGAACTGCCACAAGTATTTGGCGGATAAGAAGGATGGCAAAGTGAAAGGTATATTTGATATACATGTTATTGATGTGTATGTTACTAATGCTCGTAGTAGCGCCTGGGTATTTGATACTGGTTCTGTTGTACATATTTGCAACTCGAAACAGGGCCTACGGATTAAACGAAGATTGACTAAGGACGAGGCGATGATGCACGTGGGAAATGGTTCCAAAGTCGATGTGATCGCTGTCGGCACGCTACCTCTACATCTACCTTCGGCATTAGTTTTGGACCTGAATAATTGTTATTTGGTGCCAACGTTAAGCATGAACATTATATCTAGATCTTGTTTGATGCGAGACGGTTATTCATTTAAATCAGAGAATAATGGTTGTTCTATTTATATGAGTAATATCTTTTATGGTCATGCACCCTTGATGAGTGGTCTATTTTTGTTGAATCTCGATAGTAGTGACACACATATTCATAGTATTGAAGCCAAAAGATACAAGTTTAATAATGATAGTGCAACTTATTTGTGGTACTGCCGTTTAGGTCATATTGGTGTAAAGCGCATGAAGAAACTCCACGCTGATGGACTTTTGGAATCACTTGATTATGAATCACTTGATGCTTGTGAACCATGCCTCATGGGCAAGATGACTAAGACTCCGTTCTCCGAAACAATGGAGCGAGCAACAAACTTATTGGAAATAATACATACTGATGTATGCGGTCCGATGAGTGTTGAGGCTCGCGGCAGGTATCGTTATTTTCTGACCTTCATAGATGATTTGAGTAGATATGGGTATATCTACTTGATGAAACATAAGTCTGAAACATTTGAAAAGTTCAAAGAATTTAAGAGTGAAGTGGAAAATCATCACAACAAGAAAATAAGATTTCTACGATCTGATCATGGAGGTGAATATTTGAGTTATGAGTTTGGTCTTCATATGAAACAATGTGGAATAGTTTCGCAACTCATGCCACCTGGAACACCACCGTGTAATGGTGTGTCCGAACATCGTAACCGCACTTTATTAGATATGGTGCGATCTATGATGTCTCTTACTGATTTACCGCTATCGTTTTGGGGTTATGCTTTAGAGACAGCTGCATTCACGTTAAATAGGGCATCATCTAAATCTGTTGATACGACACCATATGAACTGTGGTTTGGCAAGAAACCCAAGTTGTCGTTTCTTAAAGTTTGGGGCTGCGATGCTTATGTGAAAAAGCTTCAACCTGATAAGCTTGAACCCAAATCGGAGAAATGTGTCTTCATAGGATACCCAAAGGGGACTGTTGGGTACACCTTCTATCAAAGATCCGAAGGCAAGATATTCGTTTCTAATGGATCCTTTCTAGAGAAGGAGTTTCTTTCGAAAGAAGTGAGTGGGAGGAAAGTAGAACTTGATGACGTAATTGTGCCTTCTCCTGAATTGGAAAGTAGTTCATCATAGAAATCAGTCCTAGTGATTCCTACACCAATTAGTGAGGAAGCTAATGATGATGATCAAGAAACTTCTGATCAAGTTACTACCGAACCTCGTAGGTCAACTAGGGTAAGATCCGCACCAGAGTGGTACGGTAATCCTGTTCTGGAGGTCATGTTACTTGACCATGACGAACCTACGAACTAAGAGGAAGTGATGATGAGCCCAAATTCCACGAAATGGCTTGAGGCCATGAAATATGAGATGGGATCCACGTATGAGAACAAAGTGTGCACTTTGGTTGACTTGCCCGATGATGAACAAGCAATAGAAAACAAATGGATCTTCAAGAAGAAGACTGGTGCTGACGGTAATGTTACTCTCTACAAAGCTCGACTTGTTGCGAAAGGTTTTCGACAAGTTCAAGGAGTTGGCTACGATGAGACCTTCTCACCCGTAGCGATGCTTAAGTTTGTCCGGATCATGTTAGCAATTGCCGCATTTCATGATTATGAAATTTGGCAAATGGACGTCAAAACTGCATTCCTTAATGGATATCTTAAAGAAGAGTTGTATATGATGCAACCAGAAGGTTTTACCGATCCAAAAGGTGCTAACAAAGTGTGCAAGCTTCAGCGATCCATTTATGGACTGGTGCAAGCCTCTCGGAGTTGGAATATATGCTTTGATATTGTGATCAAAGCATATGGTTTTATATAGACTTTTGGAGAAGCCTGTATTTACAAGAAAGTGAGTGGGAGCTCTGTAGCATTTCTGATATTATATGTGGATGACATATTGTTGATCGGAAATGATACTGAATTTCTGAATAGCATAAAAGGATACTTGAATAAGAATTTTTTAATGAAAGACCGCGGTGAAGCTGCTTATATATTAGGCATCAAGATCTATAGAGATAGATCAAGATGCTTAATTGGACTTTCACAAAGCACATACCTTGATAAAGTTTTGAAGAAGTTCAACATGGATCAGTCAAAGAAAGGGTTCTTGCCTGTGTTACAAGGTGTGAAGTTGAGTCAGACTCAATGCCCAACCACTGCAGAAGATAGAGAGAAAAGGAAAGCCATTCCCTATGCCTCAGCCATATGTCCTATCATGTATGCAATGTTGTGTACCAGACCTGATGTGTGCCTTGCTATTAATTTAGTAGGGAGGTACCAAAGTAATCCAGGAGTGGATCACTGGACAGTGGTCAAGAGCATCCTGAAATACTTGAAAATGACTAAGGATATGTTTCTCATTTATGGAGGTCACAAAGAGCTCATCGTAAGTGGTTACATCTATGCAAGCTTTGACACTGATCCAGATGACTCTAAGTCACAAACCGGATACATATTTATATTGAATGGTGGAGCTGTCAGTTGGTGCAGTTCCAAGCAGAGCGTCGTGGCGGGATCTACGTGTGAAGCGGAGTACATAGCTGCTTGATACGTCTCCAATGTATCTATAATTTTTGATTGTTCCATGCTATTATATTATCTGTTTTAGATGTTAATGGGCTTTATTTTACACTTTTATAGTACAATTTTTGGGACTAACTATTAACCGGAGGCCCAGCCCAAATTGCTATTTTTTTTGCCTATTTCAGTGTTTCACAAAAAAGGAATATCAAATGGAGTCCAAACGGAATGAAACCTTCGGGAACGTGATTTTTGGAACAAACGTGATCCAGAGGACTTGAAGTGGACGTCAAGAAACAACCGAGGAGGCCATGAGGCAGGGGGCATGCCTACCCCCTGGGCACGACCTCCCCCTCGTGGTCCCCTTGTGGCTCTACCGACCTTCTTCTTCCTCCTATATATATCTACGTACCCCAAAAACATCCAGGAGCACCACGAAACCCTATTTCCACTACCGCAACCTTCTGTACCCAAGAGATCCCATCTTGGGGCCTTTTCCGGAGCTCCGCCGGAGGGGGCATCGATCACGGAGGGCCTCTACATCAACTCCATGGCCTCTCTGGTGATGTGTGAGTAGTTTACTTCAGACCTTCGGGTCCATAGCTGGTAGCTAGATGTCTTCTTCTCTCTCTTTGGATCTCAATGCAAAGTTCTCCTCGATTCTCTTGGAGATCTATTCGACGTAACTCTTTTTGCGGTGTGTTTGTCGAGATCCGATGAATTGTGGGTTTATGATCAAGTTTATCTATGAACAATATTTGAATCTTCTCTGAATTCTTTTATGTATGATTGGTTATATTTGCAAGTCTCTTCAAATTATCAGTTTGGTTTGGCCTACCAGATTGATCTTTCTTGCAATGGGAGAAGTGCTTAGCTTTGGGTTCAATCTTGCGGTGCTCGATCCCAGTGACAGAAAGGGAAACGACACGTATTGTATTGTTGCCATCGAGGATAAAAAGATGGGGTTTACATCATATTGCATGAGTTTATCCCTCTACATCATGTCATCTTGCTTAAGGCGTTACTCTGTTCTTATGAACTTAATAGTCTAGGTGCATGCTGGATAGCTATCGATGTGTGGAGTAATAGTAGTAGATGCAGGCAGGAGTCGGTCTACTTGTCACGAACGTGATGCCTATATACATGATCATACCTAGATATTCTCATAATTATTCGCTTTTCTATCAATTGCCCGACAGTAATTTGTTCACCCACCATAATACTTATGCTATCTTGAGAGAAGCCACTAGTGAAACCTATGGCCCCCGAGTCTATTTTCCATCATACAAGTTTCCAATCTATTTTATTTTGCCATCTTTACTTTCAATCTATATCATAAAAATACCAAAAATATTTATCTTATTATTATTATTATCTCTATCAGATCTCACACTTGCAAGTGGCCGTGAAGGGATTGACAACCCGTTTATCACGTTGGTTGCGAGGTTCTTATTTGTTTGTGTAGGTACGAGGTGACTCGCGCGTGGTCTCCTACTGGATTGATACCTTGGTTCTCAAAAACTAAGGGAAATACTTACGCTACTTTGCTGGATCACCCTTTCCTCTTCAAGGGAAAACCAACACGGTGCTCAAGAGGTAGTAATAAGGATTTCTGGCGCCATTGCCGGGGAGATCTACGCCAAGTCAGGACATACCAAGTACCCATCACAACCCTTATCCTTCGCATTACATTATTTGCCATTTGCCTCTCGTGTTCCTCTCCCCCACTTCACCCTTGCTATTTTATTCACCCTCTTTTCCTTTCGCCCTCTTTCCATTCGCCTCCTTTCCGCTTGCTTCGTCGTTATGACTAGCCCTTTATCTACTCCTTTGTCTCCCGAGAATGAAGTCCTTAATTTTAAACAAAGGAAGGGGGAAATCTAAAAGATGCTTGGTACAGAATTTGCAATGCACAAAATAGATCTACTAGGAAGCAATCTATTTCCATTCTTCTTTGCAATTTTTATGTTGGCATCACTCCTTGGAATAGATATATTCTTGATACCATTACCAGAGGAAAATTCTTGGGTAGCCATACTTTTGATTCTTATAATGCTATGATAGATTTGTTCGGCCCACCACCTCTTTTAGTTAATGGAACTATTTTAACTTTGGAACACGTGATGCAACGGCTTGAAATTATTGAAAATAAAGTTGCCACCATAGAGTTGATTGAAAATTTGGATAGAAAGATCCATGACCAAATTACCCAATACGGATCTAAGGTAGGAGTTTCTCTTAAATTTTTTAAAGAAAAGGAACATATGGTTAATGAAAAGATAGACCAAGATCCCACTAGAATTGATAAAATTGATGATATTATTACCAACCTAGGGTCTGCCTTTTCTTCCGTGAAAAATACTCCTTCTAATGCTAAGATTGCCAAATTATTGTATGTTCCTAAAAATAAGGGTGAAGCTTCTAGTAAGGGAAATGCGGACCTCAAATCCATAAGTGTTCACCCCAACTTTTTCACTATCCTTAAGGAACCTTTTGCTACAAATGATTTTCTTGATTTTGTGCCTAGGAGTTTGATAATTAATAAAAAGGAAGAAACTCCTAAGGGTTATAAGTGTCTTATTGAAGAATTTCCTACCAAAGATGATAATACCTAGATCTATCCTTGCTTTTATGCCTAGCTAGGGGCGTTAAACGATAGCGCTTGTTGGGAGGCAACCCAATTTTATTTTTATTCCTTGATTTTTGTTCCTATTTAGTAATAAATAATTTATCTAGACTCTGTTTAGTTGTGTTTTTTGTGTTTAATTAGTGTTTGTGCCAAGTAGAACCGTTGGGAAGACTTGGGGAAAGTCTTTTTGATCTTGCTGTAAAAAATAGAAACTTTAGCGCTCACGAGAATTGTTGCCATTTTTTACTGGAGAGTTCTATTTAGTTAATTCCTTTTGCAGATGATTAATATATAAATTCCTCACGTCCATAAATTTATTTTAGAATTTTTGGGATTCCATACATATTCTAAACCTACAGATTACTACAGACTGTTCTGTTTTTGACAGATTCTGTTTTTCGTGTGTTGTTTGCTTATTTTGATGAATCTATGGCTAGTAATAGAGTTTATGAACCATAGAAAAGTTGGAATACAGTAGGTTTAAGACCAATATAAATAAAGAATGAGTTCATTACAGTACCTTGAAGTGGTGGTTTGTTTTCTTTTACTAACGGAGCTCACGAAGATTTTCTTTTAAGTTTTGTGTTGTGAAATTTTCAAGTTTTGGGTAAAGATTTGATGGATTATGGAACAAGGAGTGGCAAGAGCCTAAGCTTTGGGATTCCCAAGGCACCCTAAGGTAAAATCCAAGTACAACCAAAAGCCTAAGCTTGGGGATGCCCCAGAAGGCATCCCCTCTTTTGTCTTCGTCCATCGGTAGCTTTACTTGGAGCTATATTTTTATTCGCCACATGATATGTGTTTTCTTGGAGCGTCTTGTATGATTTGAGTCTTTGATTTTTAGTTTACCACAATCAACCTTGCTGTACACACCTTTTGGGAGAGACAAACATGAATTGGAATTTATTAGAATACTCTATGTGCTTCACTTATATCTTTTGAGTTGGATAATTTTTGCTCTAGTGCTTCGCTTATATCTTTTAGAGCACGGCGGTGGTTCTATTTTATAGAAATAATTGATCTCTCATGCTTCACTTATATCATTTTGAGAGTCCTTTAGAATAGCATGGTAATTCACTTTGGTTATAAAATTTTAAATGCTAAGAGAAGTGGGATGCTTGATAGATGGTTTTGAGATATAAAGGTGGTAATATTAGAGGTGTGCTAGTTGAGTAATTGTGAAATTGATGAATACTTGTGTTGAAGTTGGCAAGTCCCATAGCATGCACGTATGGTAAACGTTATGTGACAAATTTGAAACATGAGGTGTTCTTTGATTGCTTTCCTTATGAGTGGCAGTCGGGGACGAGCGATGGTCTTTTCCTACCAATCTATCCCCCTAGGAGCATGCGCGTAGTGCTTGGTTTTGATGACTTGTAGATTTTTTCAATAAGTATGAGAGTTCTTTATGACTAATGTTGAGTCCATGGATTATACGCACTCTCACCCTTCCATCATTGCTAGCCTCTTCGGTACCGTGCATTGCCCTTTCTCACCTTGAGAGTTGGTGCAAACTTCACCAGTGCATCCAAACCCCGTGATATGATACGCTCTATCACACATAAGCCTCCTTATGTCTTCCTCAAAACAGCCACCATACCTACCTATTATGGCATTTCCATAGCCATTCCAAGATATATTGCCATGCAACTTTCCACCATTCCATTTATTATGACACGCATCATCATTGTCATACTGCTTTGCATGATCATGTAGTTGACATCGTATTTGTGGCAAGGCCACCATGCTTAATTTTTCATACATGTCACTCTTGATTCCTCGCAATCCCGGTACACCGCCTGAGGCATTCACATAGAGTCATATTTTGTTCTAAGTATCGAGTTGTAATTCTTGAGTTGTAAGAAAATAGAAGTGTGATGATCATCATTAGAGCATTGTACCATGTGAGGAAAGAATGATGGAGACTGTGATTCCCCCACAAGTCGGGATGAGACTCTGGACAGAAAGAAAGAGAAAAGAGGCCAAAAAAGAAGGCCCAAATAAAAAAAAGAAAAAAAAGGAAAAATGACAGAGAAAGAGAGAAGGCACAATGTTACTATCCTTTTTCCACACTTTTGCTTCAAAGTAGCACTATGATCTTCATGATAGAGAGTCTCTTATTTTTTCACTTTAATATACTAGTGGGAATTTTTCATTATAGAACTTGGCTTGCATATTCCAATGATGGGCTTCCTCGAATGCCCTAGGTCTTCGTGAGCAAGCGAGTTGGATGCACACCCACTTAGTTTCTTTGATAAGCTTTCATATATTTATAGCTCTAGTGCACCCGTTGCATGGCAATCCCTACTCCTTGCATTGACATCAATCGGTGGGCATATCCATAGCCCATTGATTAGCCACGTCAATGTGAGACTTTCTCCCTTTTTGTCTTCTCACAAAACCTCAATCATCATATTCTATTCCACCCATAGTGATATGTCCATGGCTCGTACTCATATATTGCGTAAAAGTTGAAAGAGTTTGAAAAGCCTAAGTATGAAACAATTGCTTGGCTTGTCATCGGGGTTGTGCATGATGAGAGCATTTTTTGTGACGAAAATGAAGCATCGCCAAACTATATGACTTTGTAGGGATAAGTTTTCTTTGGTTATGGTATTTTGATAAGACATAATTGCTTGATTAGCATACTTGGAGTATTACTATTTTTATGTCAACAATAAACTTTTATCTTGAATCTTTCAGATTTGAACATTCATGCCACAATAGAGAAAAATACATTGAAGAATATTATAGAAAGCATTCCACATCAAAAATTCTATATTTATCATTTACCTACTCGAGGATGAGCAGGAATTAAGCTTGGGGATGCTTGATATGTCTCCAACGTATCTATAATTTTTTATTGTTCCATGCTATTATATTATCTGTTTTGGATGTTAATGGGCTTTATTTTACACTTTTATACTATTTTTGGGACTAACCTATTAACCGGAGGCCCAGCCCAAATTGCTGTTTTTTGCCTATTTCAGTGTTTGGCAGAAAAACTGAATATCAAACGGAATCCAAATGGAATGAAACATTCGGGAACATGATTTTTGGAACAAACGTGATCCAGAGGACTTGGAGTGGACGTCAAGAAACAACCAAGGAGTCCACGAGGCAGGGGGAGCGCCTACCCCCCTGGGCGCGCCCTCCCCCCTCGTGGGCCCCTCGTGGCTCAACCGACCTACTTCTTCCTCCTATATATATCTCACTCTTGCAAGTGGCCGTGAAGGGATTGACAACCCCTTTATCGCGTTGGTTGCGAGGTTCTTATTTGTTTGTGTAGGTACGAGGTGACTCACGCGTGGTCTCCTACTGGATTGATACCTTGGTTCTCAAAAACTGAGGGAAATACTTACGCTACTTTGTTGCATCACCCTTTCCTCTTAAAGGGAAAACCAATGCAGTGCTCAAGAGGTAGCACTGCTTCGGAAGCAGCAAATGAAGGAGTTCATATCCGATCTAGGTGTCATACCTAGTGCATCGGGTCCAATGAAAATCTTTTGTGACAATACTGGTGCAATTGCCTTGGCAAAGGAATCCAGATTTCACAAGAGAACCAAGCACATCAAGAGACACTTCAATTCCATCCGCGATCAAGTCAAGGAGGGAGACATAGAGATTTGCAAGATACACACAGATCTAAATGTTGCAGACCCGTTGACTAAGCCTCTGTCACGAGCAAAACATGATCAGCACCAGGACTCCATGGGTGTTAGAATCCACTACAAAAAAGACACATTCGTGACATTTTGGGCCGAACGAAATTTTTTTATGTCATACATATGACACTTCTATGCCGATAATTGTGACAAAACCTGGTATCATCATAGATGTGGTGGGCTCCTACTTCTATGACAAAAAATCATGACAGAAAATGGGCTTTTCGTCCTGGGCGGGCCGGAGACGTAGCTACATGACATTCTTTGGGCCATCCATGATGGAAAAAACTGTGGTAGAAGTGAGGGCGAGGAAAATTTCGGGGAATTCCCGGTTACGGTGGGAGGTCGGGGGCTGAGCGATGTGCGTTTCTCTCATACACGTACGCGCGTGTGTGTGCGAGGAGTTGGCTCTAAATGAACCCGAGTGAGGCGTTGGGCTCTAACTGAACCCGAGCGATTGCACTGCAAGCTACTCGTTACTGAACCGAGCGATCGATCGATGGCTGTTAACTGAACCCGATCGAGCGATTCCCTCGCTACTGCTGCTAACGGAAGCCGATCGATGCTGCCTCTAGGATGAACAGTGAGCGTTGCGGGGGGGGGGGGGTTTGGATGAACAGTGAGCAGTGGCGTTGCCTTTGGATGAACAGGACCCCGTGGTGTGGTGGAGGGCTGGATGAACAGTAGACGGTGGAGGGGTGCCCGTGGAGTGGTGGTTGAACAGGACCCCGTGGTGTGGAGGGCTGGATGAACAGTAGACGGTGGAGGGGTGCCTGTGGAGGGGTGGTTGAACAGTAGCCGATGGAGTAGCGCGCGGTGGAGGCTGGATGAACAGGAGCCAGTGGAGGCTGGAGGAGGTCGGCGGTAGCCCGTGGAGGCTGGAGGAGGTCGACGGTGGAGATGAACAGTATCCCGTGGAGTCCCGTTTTGCGGTATGCCACACCCCTCCCGATCAACAGGACCCCCATTTTGACCGTAACGCTCCAACACAAGTCCGTTTCGTCCGTTTTGCGGTACGCCACACCCCTCCCGATCAACAGGACCCCCGTTTCGACCGTAGGAGGTTCATTTCATCCGTTATGCGGTACGCCACACCCCTCCCGATCAACAGGACCCCCATTTCGACCGTAGGAGGTCCGTTTCTTCCGTTTTGCGGTACGCCACACCCCTCTCGATCAACAGGACCCCCGTTTCGACCGTAGGAGGTCCGTTTCCTCCGTTTTGCGGTACGTCACACCCCTCCCAATCAACAGGACCCCCGTTTCGACCGTAGGAGGTCCGTTTCCTCCGTTTTGCGGTACATCACACTCCTCCCGATCAACAGGGCCCCCGTTTCGACTGTAGGAGGTCCATTTCCTCCATTTTACGGTACGCCACACCCCTCCCCATGAACACGATGCATTCCGTTGCCTCCCCATGAACACGACGACGACGCTGTTTCTCCATTCCGACCCAACCATGTACACAAGCCCTCGCTGTATGTGTGCACGAGTAGGCGTCCGACACCCATCCCGTATGTACGTACGTGGCCGTATTTTATTTCTTGCACCCTGGCCGTTGTATGCACGTGTACATGCTATGTGCGCACCTCTACTACGACACGTACGCGCCTCTACTACGACACGTGCGCACCTCTACATCGACCAGTATATATGTACATACACGTTCGCGACCAGAATGACAACGCTACGTACGCTTCGACCAGGTGGGTCCCGACTGTCAGGCACTTCCTTGCCTACGAAGATGTAGCTGGTGGGTCCCAACAGTCAGGGGGCAAATCGTTTTGGTTTTTTTTGCCCAGACGCACTTCCTTGCGTGCGAAGATGTAGCTGGTGGGTCCCAGCAGTCAGGTGGGTCAATCTTTTTTTTGCCCAGACGCACTTCCTTGCGTGCGAAGGCGTAGTTGGCGGGTCCCAGCAGTCAGGGGGAACATTTTTCGCAAAATACGGTGGCCCGTCCGGTGGGTCCCTGTTGTCAGATGGAGGAATCATTATTTTCCGCGTAATAAGGAGGCACTTCCTTGCTGCCGCCGTGGACCCAGCTGTCAGCCTCTCCGCGTACAGTCCACGTCCGATGGAAATCGTTCCTTGACGACGTTGACCACGCCGCGCCAAGAGCACCAGGGCGGTGGACGATGGCGAGGCCTAGGAAGGGGACGATGCGGAGCCAGTGAAGACGCGGCAGTGGATGCCCACGCGGAGAGGAGTATGAGGGTTCACTCGTTTGGCTGCGGTGTGAGGCTACCGTCGCCACAGGGCCTGGCCAGCGGTCGGAATAGTAGGGGGTGGTGAGGCCTTCACGGCAGCACAGCCGACCACGGGAGGCAGGAGCAGGCGGCATGACCGGCGTTGCTTTGGGCAGCTGGAGCAAGAAGACCAGAGGTTGAAGAAGCACTACGGCCGTTGGATAGACATCGTACGATCAGTGGAGCTAGAATCGTTCATATTGACTAAGTTGACAAAGCCCTCCGTCCCCGTCAACTTAGTAGGCCCACAAGTCAGCCTCCCACCAAGGTGGGTCCCAGCTAGCAGGGGGAGTATTCATTTTTTTTTGTGCGTAATAAGGAGGCACTTCCGGTGGGTTCGAGCTGATAGCGAGGGGAACTTTTTTTTTGCGAAATACGGTGGCCCGTCCGATGGGTCCCAGCAGTCATGGGGGAAACGTTTTTTTCGTGAAATAAGGTGGCCCATCCGGTGGGTCTCCGTTGTCAGGTGGGGGAATAATTATTTTGCGCATAATAAGGAGGCACTTCCTTGCAGCCGCCGTGGACCCAGCTGTCAGCCTCTCCACGTACAGTACTCTTCCAATGGAAGTCGGTCGTTGACCACGTTGACCACGCCGCGCTGAGAGCACCAGGGCAGTGGACGACGGCGAGGCCTAGGAAGGGGACGACGCGGAGCAGGGGAAGACGCAGCAGCGGAAGCCCGCGCGGAGAGGAGTACAAGGGTTCACTGGTTCGGCTGCGGTGTGAGGCTGTCGTCGCCGCAGAATAACAGGGGGTGTGGGTGAGTGGAGGGATGGCCTGGCCAGCGGTGGGAGTAGTATGGGGGCGGTGAGGCCTCCACGGCAGCACAGCCGGCCACGGGAGGCAGGAGCAGGCGGCACAACCGGCGCTGCTTTGGGCGGCTGGACCAAGAAGACCAGAGGTTGAAGAAGCACTACGGCCGTTGGATGGACATCGTACGGTCACTGAAGATAGAATCGTTTATATTGACTAAGTTGACAAAGCCCTTGGCACGCTCCAACTTAGTAGGCCCACAGGTCAGCCTCCGAAATGGTGCGCCCCAGATGTCAGGGGGACGAATCATTTTTTGGGCGGCCGAAGCTAAGAATATCCAAGATTGAAGAAGAAGCACGACATCCGTTGGATAGACATCCAACGGCCACTGCTGCTAGAACCGTGTGTTGACTATAATAAGTTGACAAAGCCTTGCATACGCGTCAACTTATTTTTTTAGGGGACGCGTCACTTAGTAGGCCCACAAGTGTGTGGCAGAGAACTTATAGCCCATTTACGTTTTGTAAGAATGTACAACCCATTTTTGAATTCTAATGGAATTTACAACAGCCCATTTACAGTTTGTTAAAAGTACAACCCATTTTCTAGCTAGGACAACGATTAATAATTTTAACCAACCGTTGAAGACAGAATTCAATAAAATTTCCCACATTTTGATGGGATCCGAAATATTTTTATCCCAAAATTTCTAGTCAGATTAAATATAAATTTGTATTACATAAAAATCCAACGAAACATTGCGCACGCAATAATGAAAATTTAGGATTTTCAAAATCCATAAATAATATTTTATAAACTCATTTCGTGTTTGGTGCATTTTTTTATAGTTACTGCCCAGTTTTTATAATTACATCCCATTTATTATTTTTTAAACCCCATTTTCCTGTTAAGCCTAATGCATCCCTCCTAGGAAAGATTTGCAGCCCAGCGGGACGGAGAATAACAAGTTGACCTTGCCTGGGTATTCCTCAAAAAGACGTATAGCTGGGCTAGCCATTTTCATCTTGAAAAAATTAGTATGTGGGCTGGATATCTGGCCTGGGCTAGACGGGCCACAGCCCGCCCAGTTAATACCCTGCTCTCCTCTGACCAACAACGAAATCATCACCAAGAAAAACTCTGCAGTGATCATGCCTCAAAAACACAAATACTGCTCGAGCTGCTTGATCCCAACTGTCGGCCGCACCTTGTGCAATTCTCTCGTTTATATTGACTACATAGGTTGACAATGGTGTGGGACCGTGATGTCAGGAAACCAGGAGAAAGCAAAAAAATAGTTGTACATAATAAGGAGGCACTTGCGTACGTACGGCTATGGCCCTAGTGGGTCCCTAGTGTCATCCAGTCAAAATAAAGTCATCTCCTGAATCCTCATGTTCGTTGACGATGTTAACAATGCTCGGTGCCACGACGAGCGCAACAACTCGAAGGACAACGGAGAGGGCCTCGCGGGCCCTACGGATGGTCTGATACAGCGCCCGCTGCTCATTCAGGAAGCCAGGATCATCGGACACCTATGAGCACCTTCGAGAAACTGAGACGGCGTGAAACGGTAAGGCCGCGCTTGGGAGCTCTGGTTTATTTCAAACATGCATTAACATACAAGTGTAATTTACTCGCCATCGAAAACAACGCGTAAAATACAGGCGTAATGAAACCGAGGGCCTGAGGTCTGTAAGTAAAACCGTCGGGTTACGTGTGTAATTTGAGAGACCAGTGTATATTTTACGAGCACTGCTATATGGACGACATTACCAAACGATACATGCACGACCTGCGTATCATGCCATCCATGGGCAAGGCTGGAACAACAGCTAACGGCTGGATTAGCAATCGTCCGAGTGTCGTTCAGCATTTTTATCGTGTGTGAAGTACTTCCGATATTTTACTAGTCGAAATCGACCAACCAAGCGCCTTCACCCGAGACCATCTGCTTTAATTTACAAGCGTCAGTTTTACAAGCGGTTTTGGTTGGAAAACGACGATCCAATCACAGCCTAATATCATGAGTTGGTCAGAAGATCATATGGTTTCACGTCTAACCTACCCGACTTGTCGTATAGGCTATGAATGAAACATCAGACGATGAACTTCTTAAGCATGGAAACAACAGAAGAGGATGATCTTCTTAACAAGCAAATCACTGGCATTAGATCGACATGCAAAACAATACGAAGCATTATTCTCAGGAGGCACAGTGAACAGCTCGTGATGCCACATGCCACAACATTCCAAGCACAACTTTGCAATCAAACACAAGGCCTGGCATTACATAGACAATATTCAGAACAAACTCTTAACACAGGAATATCTCAGCAGAGTAACTATTTACTTCTAAACTAAACACATGAATAGGAAAAAACACTCGACGCTGCTCACAGCAAGGGCGTCCCACTCAAAAATATGAAATGCATGTCTTCTGGCTAACATCAATGAGCAAATTTTGACAAGGTTTTCCAATTCCAATATATTAAACTAACGTCTTCTTGCTAACATCAATGATTAAACTTTGACAAGCTTTTCCCATTCAAAATATGTAATGCCTATGATCGTGGAGTCCTGTCGTAGCTTCTTGTACTTGTTTGGGCACTTTTTGCCCAGGGCACTCCACGTGTTGTTAAATTGCCAATGGTCTCTGCGGACTAGTCATGTCACCGGTGTCTAATAATACTCTGTAAAGCTTCTCGGTCATTCCTTCTGTAATGTAGCGCAAACAGTGACTGCTTCTTTCTCCAAAGTGGAACGACCAACTAGACCCAGTAATGCAGTAGTTTGCCTTGGACACATTGGCTCCTTTTGTGCAGTTCAACTAAAATCAAAGTCGGAATAAAACCGAGCTTTAATTTTGATATACCTGTAAGCAACAATAGGTATAAGGGAAACAATTACTGAGAAATAACGGTTGATGACTTGTACTCCCAGAAGAAAAGCATCTACTGATCTACTTTATCTTAATGGGAAACAAAGCAAGAGAGTAGCAATTCTCCATCAGTGTGATTCATTTATATTGACTGAGACATTATCTTAACAATGCCTTGTTTCAACATGTATAAAGAACGGCAAAGCAAAAAAGTACCATTCCTAAAACAATGCAACTGATTCATTTTAACAGAGACATTATCTTAACAATACCTTCGTTAAACATGTAGAAAGAACTACAAAGCAGGATAGTACCATTCCTAACAAGTGTTGCAGTTTTGAACTAAGATTCAGTAATTAATTAATTCTGAGAGTGGCATTGCTTAATTTTACCAGCGGCATTAGATTAACAAACAGCATAAACAGTTCCAGGGGAGAGTGGGCGCAACAACAGTATGTGCTTCCATCTACTTATAAAGGGGGTGATGCAGAGTTTGTTGTAACAAAGCAACAAGCATCATGTTTGGGTTGGTCCCATTTTTGTTCACTACTTAATGGGAAAAGATAGCAATACAATAGCTTCAATTCAACATTTATTTAAAAAAGTACCAATACAAGTAGCACAACATCTCAAAGCACACTGCACAATCATGTGGATGAAGGCCTGTACTGACCTTTCATGAGACAGACAAGATAAAATATGAATCTGCCAACACGAATAGGAAATCCAATCTCGTTTTGTGCAGTTGCACTGAAATCAAGCAAAGTGTTTCGCGTAGCGAAGCAAAATGTCGCAATAGCAACAAGTTGAATAGATATCCCTGTTTAAACAGAGGCAAAAAAGGAATCAATTACTGGCTAATAAAGGAGGATGAAACATGCGGCCACAAAAATGGTAATCCCGCCAATCCCTAAAAAGTGTTGCAGTTTTGAAATAAGATTCAGTAGTTAATTCTGAGAGTGGCATCAATTATTGGCTTATAAAGGGGGTGATGCTGAATTTGTTGTAACAAAGCAACAAGCATCATGTATGGGTTGGTCCCATCTTTGTTCACTACTTAATGGGAAAAGACAACAATACAATAGCTTCAATTCAACATTTATTTAAAACAGTACCAAAACAAGTAGCACAACATCTCAAAGCACATTGCACATCATGTGGTTGAGACCAAGATTTGAAACAACTCGCCATGAAGACTGGAAACAAATCTCGATCTCCTTTTGTGCAGTTCCACCAAAATTAAGCAAAGTCACCGGTGTGACATTCAAGTTGAACTGCACAAAACACTCTTAAAACATAAGTGTTTCGAGTAGCGAAGCAAAATGTCGCAATAGCAACAAGTTGAATCGATACCCCTGTTTTAACAGAGGTAAAAAAGGAAACAATTACTTGCCGATAAAGGAGGATGAAACAAACGGTGACAGAAAGAAGCATCTAACTTATCTTGGATGGAAAACAAAGTAGGACAGTAGCATTTCTAAAATGTTTGCATTGATTCATATTAATAGAGACATTCTCTTGAAACAACATTTGTTAAAAAATGTAATTTACTTTTAACAGTGGCATTGCTTCAATTTTCCGGCGGCATTCTTAGATTAACAACAACAAAATAGTTGTATGGGACATGTCAGCACCATGTGCGTCCACACGTATAAAATGGGTGATGCAGAGTATGTAGCCAAGCAGCATATATGCGCTGGTCCCATATTTGTTCTCTTTGAACCTTCTTCCTATGTGAGGGAGGCAAATCTAGTCCTGCACAAACTACCCGACCCCCCAGTTTCTTTCCCTTTTCAACAAAGAGATCGGTTCCTTATAGATGTGTGTACTGGGTTACCCCCTTTTTCCCTTTTCGACCTACAAAGCGGCTAGATAGCCAGTCTATACTACTTTCCGCCCCTCCTTTCCTCATTGAACCACGTCCTAGATTCTTGCTCTAGCCCACCGCACCCTTCTTTCATCTTTGAACCAAGACCTTGATTCGACTACAGATCGAAAAAGATCCACATGTAGCTAGAGCAACGACGGTTTCAAAGAAACTTATACCTTAGGGTCGTCGGGATATGGCAAGGCGTGCGGTGGGAGGCCGGATCTGCCCACACTATGTACGGCAGCGAGGAAGAAGGGGTTGGTGGCCGTCCCGCACAGGCGCTGGGTGAAAGAGAACAGCGCAGCCGGCAGTGGATTGCCTCCCTCGCCGAAGGTGATAGAGTGAACGCTGCACCTCCTCCCCTTCCCGGTGCGACGGGATACGGACGCCTCCTTCACCAGCTGTGAGGGGGGAGAGAGAGACAAGAGGCCAACGCAGTCTTGTTTAGATCTCCTCACCTCCCACAGCGGACGGGATTCGGCCAGATCTGTGACCACCGGTGAGGAGAGAGATAGAGTGGACACTGTCATCTTGTTTTGATATGAAGAGGGTGAGAGAGCGAGACACGAGAAACTTTATCAAACAAGGGGCTATAATGGAGTAAAAAATCTCTCCATAGCAGTGGTTTTAAATAGAATACGCGCGTTCCCGGAAAAAAGAAAGGAAAACTGGTGGACAATTTTTTAAGGATCTGTCTAGGACACATCTAGATGTGAGATAGTTATGTCACATCTAAGTTGATGTCCACTCTGTTTGTGGTCTATTTTTTCCTAGTTTTATTTGTTTCTTGTTGCTACATTATATACTTGTGGGAGCTTAGATGTGATATCCTTAAATAACATCTAGATGTGAATTAGACAAACTGATTTTCTAACGTACCAAGAAAGAAAACTCGATCAAAAACACGCCCCCGCTTCCAGGTCGCGAGAGTCATCGCGCACACACACATAGACATAGACATGCATATCCGTGTTTACGTAAAATTCCATTTCCATCTCCATCTCTAATCATATTTGTCCAACTGGCACATTATTTACATTGTTAATTATATATGCAGCAATATTAACGTACATCATCTCTTGTTTGCGCACGTCCGGACCGCTGCCACGGTCGGTCCTGACCAACCTGAACCCTCTTCATCACCCGCGCGTGCTTCCCGCCCGAAACGGTCAGTGCCGCATTCATGCCCGGCCAGAGCAGACGTGACCTCTCACTGGCGCCGGCATTGAAGCGGCGCGCCGGCCGAGAGAGTGTCGCCCGCGCCGCTTCCGGGTGCACGCGACTGCTCCGCGTTCAAAGGTCACAATAGCCGGCTACAACATGCATGTAAAAAGTTCTTGGGAGTCCATGCTACAGCTAGCTGTCCTCCCCCAAATCGTCAATCTCTTCCAGTAGTGCTAGTACTCCATGGCGTGATCCATCGACAAGCAGACGGGAAAGTTATCGTATACTCGGTTTGCGGTGAGTGGCATGCCGAGCGACCGTGTGGGGTCGAGCCATGGAGGAGGGTGAGACACGAACACGATAGACGTGATTTAAATGTTGGTTTTGCTCGATGGCGCGATCCAACGAAACGAAACGTTGGTTTCTCTCCGTTCCATTTTTTCTTTGGAAAAATGGAAACTTTCCACTCCATTTTCATTCCTATTCCAAGGTTTCCCCGTTACAACATTCCATCAAATACAAAGGAAAAATAACACGCATGCTGATGCATCTCAATGATTCATAGATCATAGCCAATATTTACTTCACAACTAAAGAAAAAGTTGTGAGAGCGTGTACGAAAGAAAAACTACTGATGGGGTCACTACAACTTAAACCCTGAACCCTAAACATGATTTAATTTCCTGGCCAGGTAGAACCTGTCGAAGGAAAGACGGCTGGCACCCTCGGATCATACGATGCTTTTGTGTAGTTCCACTAAAATCGACCTGAGCATCCCTGATGGCAAAGATATTGAAGAAGTGTGATTAGAATAATAGTACTGGCGCTAGTTCATGAGACATAAACTCATCACAAGTAGAAGCCGGTAGAAGTAGAGAAAGATCGACATGGAGATGGAGCTACTGCAGTGGAGCAAGCCGGCTCCAAAAGGAAGATGGACTACCTAGGACGTCAGGCTGTAGCTAGAAGGGCGGTTGGGACGCGGCATCGGCCGACACCGCGGTGACCCCCGATTGGGACGCACCGACTATGGGTTTTCTTCCTCGTCGATGTCGACTGCGTCTACGCAGAACATTGTTCCCTTCCCCCCAGCTACGGGATCGGGCCCGACGTTCTATGCTTGTGAAGAGAGCAACCTAAGCAAGCAGGCTTGTAGCTTAGGCTCCTGCTAGTGTATATATAGTGGTTTTCTTTTTCTCTCCATATCAACCATTTTATATTGCGTATGTGTCATTCAAGAGTGAAATGATGGTTGCTTCTTCCGACTAACTTACTATGTGATTTGACTGCTCCTTAGTGGCCCCTACACGTACTCCCCCTACGTGTATGCAATAGTCACACGTACACATGGACGCAAAAATGTGCGCGACGCCCCAATGCATGCATGTCCGAGCACACGACGGAACACACACGGTCACCCTCAAGTGCTCAACCTACATGTGCATGCACACACATACTCAGTCAGGGTGAGCTAGTGACTGTATAAACACCAGAAAATATATATTGAGCACAATGAGCGTATTATGAAGTCCACTGACTGTATTTTTACAAATATACAGTGACAGACAGTGTATTTATCTCGTTTGAAATTAAGCCATATTAACCGGAGAGGAGGTAGTATGGACTAGCATTACTTTGCTGTGTCTCGTCAACTTGCCGAACGAGGAGAAGGTTGCAGGATGGGAGAAGCTTGCGCGCGGTGGCTCACAGGACAAGGAGAAACTTTTGACTAATGCAAGCTCTCCCTCGCTCAGGCGGTGGACGTGCAACAGTTAATTCAGTGTCAGATTGCTAGAAGCATACACTATACTACTAGTGCTATTATTGTTCGACTTCCCGAATAGGCGAACAGCCAAGCGCAAAGTTTACTAGTACTACTACTATAGTCTATAAAGGTACGTACTATACTAGTACTAGGAACCGGATGGAGGAGCGCCTGCACTCTTATTATAATTTTAAAATGTGATAAAGCAATCTTCAACACATTTGGTTCTCTTCGAGGGTTCTTGCATGTGATAATGGAAGTTGATTGCATGGAACACTCGCCACAATTCTCGCTTAATTCTGGCTCATATCCTGTTACAAATAGTAGCGCTTGGTAATATTTCATCTTTTTTGTTATTCAGGATGTAAACAGGTCAGCAAACCTTGCGGCGCATCTTCGTGCGAACCGTGCTTGCTGCACTTTGTATGTGGCCGAGAGCTGGCTTGATGAAACACCTCACTTCCTACTTCTTTTTTTTGCGGGGTACCTCGCTTCCTAGTGACCAGTGTCTTGGTTGATCGTCCTAAGAATGCTTATATATGAATAAAGCTCTCTCATTTAATCGCAAAAAAGATTAAGCCATATTAACCGGAAAGGAGGGAGTATGGACTAGCAGTACTTTTTGGTGTGTCCCGTCATCTCGTAGAACGAGGAGAAGCTTGCAGGACAAGGTGAAGCTCGCTTACGCCTTTTGACAAATGCAACCTACCCTAAGTGGACATGCATCAGTCCATTCGATGTCAGATTGTCAGAGGCATACACTGTAGTACCCAACATGCGGAGTACGATCATTGTTCGACTTCACGAAGAGGCGAAGAGCCAAGCGCAGTAGTACGAGCAGTACTACTACTAGAACTGCATGGTGGAGCGTCTGTACTCTTTTTTTATCTCTGATAAAGTACACGTTTATTCCAGAATAGGGCGGAAAACGGCAGCCCAACATGTAATGAATGATATCGATCAACCAACCATGCTCGAATATATCTTGGCCTCCGTGCGAGCCCGTCTGTGTGTTCTCGCTCCTCGTCTCTCTCAAGGAACGGCGGGTTGGCTCTTTGCCGTCAATTGAGATCGCTTTGCTCACACTCCTGTCCCACATGTCAGTGATATGTCAAGAGGAGGTGCGTTGACCGACTGGCCATACATGTACTTGGTTTTGCACCTTCATACTACTCCCCCCCTCCGTCACAGTTTATAGGGCGCGCTTCATTATGATGCATTTCTCTCAATGCATTGCCACCACCAGAGAGACTTTAGACGCGTTTGGTTTAATGCTCAATTCATTAGGGCATGGTAACCGCAATCAAGTCCACAATTTTCTCTCCATGTACTGTACTACTACAGAGTGGAGTAAGTGCATGCATGTGTCTACCCGGGGTGGAAGCACTGCATGCATGTGTGTACGCATTATTCCCTCTAGTAATAGACGCCGTGCTATAACTACCAATGCTATTTTTCAGGCCAATCGCTAGTCGCCTTGGTCCCACAGATTTTTTTCTTTTTTCTGAAGCGCGCTGTATAAACAGTGACGGATGGAGTAGTATGAGCATATTCAAAGAAGAGCGTATTGATGGTTGCTTCTTCAGAGCAACTTACAGTGGGAAAGGTGGGGCTTATGATTTGACTGCTCACTACTCACTATTAATGCGGCGCAACGACCGGGTTGAGTCTCCCATGCGATTGTGCACTACCCCATCGGTTCTTAAATATACTCCGGAGTATTTGTCTTTCTAGAGATTTCAACGAGTGACTACTCAAATATATGTCTTTTAGAGATTTCAAATGGACTCGCACATACGGATGTATATAGACATATTTTAGAGTGTAGATTCACTCATTTTGCTCCGTATGTAGTCACTTGTTGAAATCTCTAGAAAGATGAATAGAATATTTAGGAACGGAGGGAGTACACATACGAAGCAAAATGAGTGAATCTACACTCTAAAATATGCCCGTTTGAAATTTGTAAAAAGACAAATATTTAGGAACGAAGGAGTATAATTTTGTGCATGGCACATGGACCCGGATGATGAAGAGGCTTCTGGCAATGCTATCAAGCTTCCATCATTTGTTTACATAATTGACGTACTATACAAATAATTTTCCAGCGACATGAAATTGTACAATGGTGTGAGCTTTCAGCTTTTGTTTCGCGTGTCTTGCCATCGATGATCTTTCAGAAACAATAAAAAACTAACTTCCTTGCTAATGCATGTCAATTATTAGCAGATCAGAGCTAATAACTACATCACAACTGAAGACAGAGTTGTGAGAAGGTGTTAAATTAAAATTGATCCATGCTTTCATTGGCATCAACGTCCCCCCAGCTTTGTCTAAATCAACAAGGCATGTTGGGAAAAAAAGTAGCTGTCTGGAGCATGCAACATTCCGATCATTTTGTGCAGTTCCACTAAAATAGAGCTGAGCGTCCCTGTTCGAAAGATATTAAGTGTGATTACAATAATAGAGGACTGCTGATGAAACAATAAACACACAAATAGAAGCTGGTCACCTTTGCAGTCTCTCTTAAGACTAACTAGTTGGAGAAGATTAGGCTCAGAGTTGGATGAGGAGGATAGAGCAAAGCCAATCTCCCTTTGTGCAGTCGCACTGAAATGTAGAGACGTTGCCTGTGTGACATTTTAGTACAACTGCACAAAACACTCTTAAGAAAAAAGTGATTTGTGCAGTTCACCAAAAGGTCGCAATAGCAACGAGGTGAAATGGATAGCCCTGTTTGCAAAAAAGAGGTAGAAAGGAAATAATTACTGGCCAATAACAGTTGATGACATATGCAACGACAAAAAAGAAGCATACTCCTTGTCCTAAGGGAAGATAACAACACGGTTGTGTTTGTCTAAAACGGTGTGAGGACTGGAATGCAATATGGAAAGTACACCGGATGAGCTACGTTTTGGGCAAAGAACTATGGAATATCCACATGCAGCGACGTGGGAAGACGGGCAGTGGAGCAAGGCCGGAGGGGATACCTGGGGGTCGTCGGGATGTAACTAGGTGAGCGGTGGCGGGCAGAATCTGCGAGCAGGTGGCGTAGGCCTGCCGCGCCGGAGCTTGGTTAGAGAGAACGACGTGTACTGCAGATTGGGACGTGTTGCCTCGGCGCCGTCGAATGGAGAACGATGCACTTCCTCCCTTTCCCCCGACGGACAGGATGCGGGCGGATCAGTGACCAACGGTGAGAGAGAGAGAGGCCACCGCACTGCCTTTCCCCCGGCGGACGGGATGCGGCCGGATCAGTGACCAATGGAGAGAGAGATAGGCCACCGCAGCCTTGTGTGAGATACTCTGAAGAGCGACAAACCAGGTAGGCAGGCTCCATTGTTTATAGTGAGCGGACTACCTTTTTCTCCATAAAAATCATTTTATATTCTGTGTACGTGCCGTTGAGTGCTATAACTTTATTTAAAAATAACGCGACAACGCGTCAAGTCAAACTTTGTTTCGTGCACGCGTGTTACACGACCTCCCTAGGTAAACAACCGCTATAGGCGTTCAAATGAGCACGTGGGCTGCCATTTCATAAAGAAATGAGCTCCACCGTGTACCCGCGCGGGTGTGGCTGGGCATGAAGCGTGAGTACATGCATGGTGCACCTATTCTCTTCTTGTATACGTACACCACCTACGTGGGGTTGTGTGAGAGAGATACAAACCTAGAGAGATATAGTTTGTGGGTTCTTGAGAGTTTTTGGGGGGGTCAATCAAAAAATGTAACATGTGCAATGTGTGTGAAATAGAGTCCTGGATATAACATATATATAGAGGGGGCGATCCACGAGAAGAGAGTGGAGGTATCATCGGCTTGAGGTGTCCATAGAATCGAAGAGAGGGATGGTGTGTGTGTGTGTGCGCGCGCGCGATCGATAAAGAGTGCCATCGAATTTGTGTGTGCCCACATTAAAGATATAGAGTGGCTGGCCTACTGGAACGTGAGATGGGACATGTGCAGTTTGTCTCTGTGGCATGGATACCTACCTGCAGCGCTCGACTATCGGTGTGTGGTGGGGGAAGAGGGAGGCCCAATTAACTATAGAGGTACAATGGCTGGTATATGTGTGGAGGAGGAGAGAGTCCTACCTCATGTATTAAGGAGATCGATCTGCCTCATGTATTAAGGGAGATCGATCGGCATCCATGCATATGTGCAGGAGAGGAATAAGGTTGGGAGAGAGACAGAGCTAGAGTGTTGGAGGGGGTGGTAGTGGAGTTGCTTCTAACAAATGGTGGGATAGGCTTGCTAGACAAACGGAGGGCACGCCCGCAATATCAATAAGAGAGGAGATGGCTGCTTGTTGTCTATGCACGTGCGTGTGAGAGACGGGTCAGGAGGCATGCACGAATGATGAGGGGGGACGATGTTGCTGTGGTAAGCAGACGTAACTACATAGGAAGATCAATCACCCTTTGTTAGAGAAAGGAGAGACATAACTTTTGAGGTACGTCGATCGATGGGGGGGTAGTTAAAGTCGATCTAGGTATATGTTGGGAGATCGATCGGTATACATGCATGTGTGTGTTAGAAGCAAATGAGGCACGAGGAGAAGGATAGAGAGAGAGGGATGCATGTAGGAGGTGGTACGAGAGGCATACTATATCAAGGGGGAGGAGTGTGCGAGTATGAGAACGATGAAAAGAGTGGTGGGAGTGAGGCATGGATGGTGACAAGAGAAGTGGGGAAGCTTGTGTTTGTGCTAGGCACACCTGGCTAGAGAGGCATATCGATCGATGTGTGCCGTAAAGAAGGAGCTGGGGGCCTACACACACCATGGGTGAACGACCTAAAGTGAAAAGACGAATTTGCACGATGGAGCTAGAGAATGCTGAGGGAGGGTGGGAGGGATGCAGGCGTGTGCATGCACAAGAGAAAGTTAGCGATAGCTACAAAGATAAGAGGGTTGTGTGGGTGTAAAAGACGAATAGAGATCATATATACTTCATTATAAAAAGCGAATTCGGATATTTGAAGAATTTATCATAGTGTTTCAAACCGACGCATGTGTGAATATATATAACGGTGATACACATGGTGTGGTTATGAACAACATGTTATACTAATTTAATATATTTTATCTCTACTCTTATAAAAATGGAGTTGTTGATGATGGTGTGCCTGCCATCCTGCATTATAGGCCGTCCGATTTATATCTGGCGGATAGCAAGGAAACTATGATGATTGAAGTTGGCAACAATCATGATTGTAGATTCTTATTGAAATAGAGAAACGAATTCAAATTTAGTTCGAATTGCAGCGGTAGTATAGACATTTGGAATGCACTAAAATGTTGGTATGAGTAGGTTACATGCATTATACAGCAAGCGAAAAAATTTAATCGGACATAACATGGATTCATACTCCCTCCTTCCATCTATATAGGGCGTAATGAGATTTTTAAGACCGCCTTTGACTATTGACAAGATTAATAGTACATGACATGCACAATGTGAAAATTATATCATTGAAAGAACCTTTCACAGACGAATTTAACGGTGTGCTTTGTGTAAGTTGCATGTCATATATCATTGCTCCAATATTTGGTCAAAGTTAGCATCGAAAAATGCATTAGGCCCTATATAGATGGAAGGAGCGAGTAGCTTTGAATAGCATTTGTATAGTAAAACGGGGCAAGACTCTCTCTTTGTGTGGTGTAAATAGTTTTATTTTTTTTGTTTTCTTTTTGGTTGAGGGAAGTGTGAATTGATTTGGTACGTAAAAGTACAATATTACTACATGTAAGGGTTGTCCCTAAAATTCAACCCGCGTCTTGTTATATCCCGAAAATTCAGATATCGTGCTCCCAAAACTGGCGCCTTCACAACCTGCGCCTTGCTATCCCGAAATTACAATGCGCACGAAAACTCCCTCCAGCTGCCAAATCCTGACACGCGAAATCCCCCTTCTAACCCTGAGCCGAAAGGGCCGCTAGTTCAAATCGGTGGGGGGTACTTTTGTAAGACACCCTACATTTTGGACAAGCACGTCCCTAAGTCATGCTTCACCCCCTCCCATCGCCCCATTTTCGCCATTTGAAATCCCAGGCCACCATAACCTCTCCGCTCCAGCCGCGAAACCCCACCCTCCTCCGTCCGCCACATCACCGCTGCCCAGCCGGAGCCTCTTCCCCGACGACATCGTCCACCGCAACAGCTCGACGTCCCTCGTCCACCTCCCCGGATGAGGATCCGTCGTCCATCTTGCTGTCCCGCCGGTTCAGCCGCCCCGTCCTCCACCTCCAAGGAGCTACTCCGACGATCGCCTCGTCTATCACGGCTGCTCCATCCCCACAACATCGCCTTAACCTGCTCCACCAGAACCGCAGCATCCTCACCGACTCCTCGGACGAAGCCGAGGCCTACTCGGCGCCACCAAAGAGGTTGTACACTCATCGCATCACACCTTCTCCTTAACTCGACCTCTCGGTGCCGACGGTGCTCCATCCCGCACCCCCATGGAGAGGCTACCTTGAAGCCGGCGCCACAGGCGACATCTCCATGGTGGCTCTCCCCCAATGCGAGGCCCCTTCGGCAGCGGTGTCCATACCAGCCGGATCTGCTGCTGCTGCTCCGGCTCTCGCTCGCTCGCCCAGCTATTGCTGCTGCTCTCCCCCTCGCTCATGCTGCTACTCTGCTCCGATTAAGCTGCACTTCAGTCGACTGAATCGACTTTTGGATTAGTCGATTTTCAGGGGTTGGGGGGCTCGCCAGAGTTAAGGAAGAACCACGCACAGCGGGGACGGGGGCTCGCCGGAGAGGTACCCCACTATCTATCTTAGGGTTCAGGGTGGGGGCAGGGGGGCTAGAGGGCTGGCCGGGGCGGCGGTGGTGAGTTGTTTCGGGGCGGCGAGGCGGCGCTGGGGCCAGCGGTTCGGCCGATGGTGGCTGGTGGCTCAGGGGGGTGCAGGTTGAAGATGAACTGCAGGCCCTCCCTAAACTACATGTCAAGTGCCTCTCTGCTACCATTGCGTTCAGTTTCGACAGTAGCATTCGGATTCCACAGTAAATTTCAGTTTTGGCAGTTAAGTTCAGAGTCAACAGTTTTTACCTCATCTGTTGTAGTCATGTGGTTTTTGGTGATGTTAATTTTACATCCATTTTACATCATCTATTGGAGATGCTATAAGAATCCCACTTGAAATTGACGATGTCTGTCTTGTGCTGCTTCAGCCTTGACGTCTTACGGCTCACCGGAGCTGCTCCAACGATAGAACGATCCATCACAACAGAGCAGTGCCCTAGACACCGTCTACAGATTCCTCAGATCTTCCTCCACACCTTCGACAACCACCTCTGCCTCAACTGCTTCAACGACCAACCCAATGATGCTGAGGTCGACACGGCTACGGCAAAGAAGTTGTACACTTATTGCATCACTTATTACTATACATTAATGTCGATCCATTAGGGCTATTTTGGTTCAACGGAAAAACGTCGATCCACTAGTTGTTACCATCACTCTAAATTTCTGCATGCTCTCCTTACATAATCTCACCATATTTTTTTCGTATGCATGTCAGATATTGTACACAGTCATGCTGAACATGTAGAGAAAAAGAGAAGAGTTTTGCGCGGCAATACAATGTCATGCAGACATCGCTCCATGGTGGGTTCAATGGCAAACCCTCCCCACCCCTCTCCAGATTGTAATGCAGAGGAAGATATATGTTCTGAGGCGGATTCAGACGCCGCTGACCACTTCTATTTACCCCCCAAGGTGTTTGCTCTACCTTGGCATGATGATGTTAGTCATATCATGCATATGTTGCCTTGCAGTGCCTAGTTTTGACATCATATATGTCATCTGCTTAGTTTAGACATGTTCCGTAATGCCGCATGTTTAGTTTCTATATCATATATGGGAATTATGCAGTCGCATGTCTTTTAGCCAGCCACAATATATGTGAAATATGCAATGCCATCATGTCTAACCAGGCATCATATATTTGAATGATATCTTGCCCATCCTTTTCTTCATTACATTTCCATTTGTTGACATTGTTTGTACATTAAACTACTCTTCCTGTGAATCAGCCATTTGGGTGGGAGATGGAAAAATCTAGAATGAAAACAAGGCCTTCAGAGCAGACAGTGCTACCTGTCGAAGCAGATCTCTTGTTGGGTCCCGATAGCTCCTTAGAGATGGATTCGGAGACAGATGACTAGTCCTATTCCCCCACTGAGGTGTATGCTCTAACTTGGCACGGTTATACTGCTCATATCATGCATACGGTGTCTTGCATTGCATAGTTTAGACATCATATACACAATATTCAACACCATGTTCTTAGTTCAGACATCATGTCGAATGCCCTCTGTTTAGCATATAAATCACATATGTGAATTAAATGATGTGATCCCGATTAGTTATTCATCATATCTTTGAATTATGTTATGCTATGCTATCCAGTTTAGATAGACATCATATATGTGAAATTATGTCATGCTATCCGTTTTAGTTAAACAATATACATGTCAACTATTTCATGCCCTCTTTTTTCCACACTATCTATTGCATTTGTCTCTCATACAATGTCTGTACATTCAACTATGTTTCCTGTTTGTCAGCCATTTGAATTGGAGTGGGTGATACCAGTATCTAGCGGACTAAAAACACAGTCTTCAAATAAAACAGTGCTACCTCTTGGTGGAGATAGCACCCCGGTTGTACATGCACAAGAACCAGTCCTACCACACATAACCCAAACTCTCGCAGACTGTACCCCTACTGCGATGGACAGAGAACCAGCTTCACCCATTCTAACCCCAACCCCAGCCGATAGTAACCCAGTTCCTGTTGACACAACATCATCTCCACCACAGAGCTCCCAAACAAGAGCAGTTAGTAAGGCAGATCCAGTGCCCAAAGGGCCAGTACTATCACGGCAAACCCCAACTCCACCAGTTAGTACACCTATTCCCGTGGAGGAAGCACAACCAGCTAGTCGTAGTTTAGCATCTATCGCATTTGATGTTGTTAAATCGTATGTGCGTATCTTCCCATCTTGGAAATATTATACTGAAGATGAAGGAAAATGCTAGTTGCAGATGTTTGTCCAGGAGTTGTGTGTAAGTAATGTTATTCATGGCAATTACTTTGCTTCGTCCCATACATCCTACCTCCATGATGGTTATAATACAGCAAATTTTCCCATTTTTCTCTATAGAGAAGGACCGATTTGGAAACTCAGGATGAGGTAACCTATGCTAATACCTCTGCTATCTTCAAGAATGCTTGGTGGCAGTATCAGAATTACCTGAAGAAAATGTACTTCACCGACAAAGAAACTCATCAAATTCCCTTACGTTCTCCTGAGACACATTTACTGGACGATGACTGGGAACGCCTTGTTCTGTATTGGTCCCGAACCAAGAATGTGGTAAGGTCTATGAGCTCATTTTCTATTTTTAAGTATTATATTCTTGCGTCTTACTGTACTCTGTTCATGTAGAACAAGTGCCTACACCTGAAGAACAACTGTTCTAATTTAAGATTCCATTGCTATCAAGTTCAAAAAAGCGCTAGGCGTTAATTGTGCGTTTTGCCACCGCCTAGCGCTTTATTGACCAAAGCGCACGCTTATGCGCAGTTATGCACAGATTATGCGTAGTTATGCGTAATGCATTTTGCCAACGCCTAGAGCCTAGGCACGCTTAAGCGCTCGCTTAGGCGCGCCTTTTTTAACTATGATTGCTTTGCTCTTGTATCACTGTATTTACTCATACAAACTTATTTTTAAATTGAAGGATCCAATCGAAACTCCAATGGCACAGCAGGTATGTTCATGCATGTTTCTTTAACAGGTTTGCTCTTATCAATAGCTCTATTGATTTCAATTTCAGTTGTGTATACAGTTGACTTTCATATCATGCACATTACTAGCATCACAACAGAGCCAATAGTGTTGTTGTACATGTAGACCCGTGGTACCCATCTGAAATCTTGTTGTGCCGTGTAGTTTCCCACACTTTGTATTCTTTCACTGCTGCTTTGTCTTGAACTGATATGATTTGAACCGTGTCTCTATTTTGATTTGGCAAGACAATGAAGTGACCATAGGACATAAATATATGTTTGTTTGATGCTTTTATTATGTACTAGTACTTGGCAATAGAAGACTTGGTAGTTTAATCCTGTCCACCTTACTAATGGACTGGTTCACCGAAATGAGTTTCATATACTAGTACATGCTAAACTTGTTAAGTGTCTGCTTGTTTCTTCTTTTAGAATGCTGATAGAATATTGGGAACAGTGCCTTATTAAGCAATGGTAAAGGAAGTAATGCAAATTAGGTTCAGGATAGTGACACATCCTTGTTGGTCTCCAACAAAGCTGATAAAATAGCTAAGGAAGACTATCTTGAAGATAGCGAGACAACCTCAAAGTCCTGTCTTGGTTTAGTGTTCGAGTTACTGGCCACTACCGCTTGCACAAGCTATTCAAACTCACTGTCTGAATTAGTTCGATTTCTTGAGTCTCAACTACAAGCTGAAAGACATCGATCAGCTGTGCTGCGACAAGAAGCAGAAGGACTGCGGAAGTCCCTGGAGCATTCAAATGCATACTTTCTGGTGTAACAGCAAGCGTTGGAGGATTTTAGCGCCAAACAGGACAAACCTAATCAGCTTGCTAAGCTTATTGCCAACATGGTGGATACCCAGGATAACGTTTCTTGAGCTCTTCTGAAGTTGTTTTACTTATGCTCTTGTTTTGTTGTCGCATTTATTTGCACTGGTGGCCAATTTTGACGGCCAGTGTATGTAATGTGCTACTTTGTTCCCTATATTTGCACTGGTGGCGAACTTTGATGCCCAGTGGATGTAATATGTGTAATAACGGTAATAGGCTAGCGTTAATTGCTTGCTTATTTGTTTCCTTATTGTCTTGTTTAGTTGTTTGCTTGTAGTCACTGCAGTTCTTTTTCTGTTTTTTTCTAGTGGCCACAATAGCCTATTTTTGGTAACTAGGACAAAATAATCATGGCAACACACGGACTGTTGTAACCATGGGCCTCCTGTAGGCCGTATGATCCATGGGCCTTCGTCCGGACATAGGATCCATCAGCCTTAGGGTCCATGGGCCTTCTACGGGCCGTATGATCCATGGGCCTTCTACGGGCCGTACTATCCATGGGCCTCATACGGGTCGTAGGATCCATGGGCCTTCTACGGGGCATATCATCATTTCGCCAATCATGGGCCGTACTATTCGTGGACCATAACGGTCCATTAATAGGCCGTATTTGATAACTCTATGAAAACAGCCCAACGGGTTTTTTTACATGAAAACGGCCCAACGTATTAACAGGCCGACTGTAACGATGGGCTGAATTTGGCCCACAGACAGAAAATGACAGTAACGGGCCGTGTGTAACCGAATGCTGCAAATGAGCCCAAGAATCAATGGGCCTTGAGAAGGCCGAAAGATAACTTGGGCTGGAAACGACCCAATGGAATAACGGGCCGTTAATGGGTATAAAGTGATACACTCTTCATCACGGGCCAGTTTCACCATGGGCTGTTAATGGGCCAAGAGTTACAAAGGTCCTCATATGGGCCGAAAGAAGTCATGGGCCACACATGGGCCGGAAGTTAAAACGAGCTTAATCATATTGGACCGCCCAGATGATGCTACTGGGCCTAATTCGGATAGGGCATAACGGGGCCTGGGTTAGTGGGCTGTAAATGGGCTATATGCGAACATGCCATTAACAAGCTTTCCGTGGGCCGGCCCGCCACCTTTTGACCAAGTCAAACGGGCCGGCCTTTTCATAGGAATGGGCCTCTGTTGGGCCGTGCCACGTGTCGCCGTATCATAGGCGCCTTCGGTCCAATGAGCGGATGACATCTGTCCCAACGGTGAGCCGACACGTGTTTCCTCCAGCCAATGATGATTTTACATGTGGAAAATCCCCATTGGTCGGGGCTGTTAACGGGTTATCGGATCCAAAACCCGACCCGATAGCTTAATAGTGTTCCGTTACGGTGGATGCCATGTGTCGGTCACCCTTGATGAAAGCACTTCTGTGACGCGCGATTTATCGTCATGGAAGTGGACACTTCCATGATGATAATTTTGGTAATGTCATGGAACACTTCTACGACAGCACATGTATGACTATCTTGATTCTGTCATAAAATCGTCATGGATGTACATGCATGACAAAAAACGCGACCTACTGTGACAAACACGTATCATCACGGAAGTGTATTTTTTTGTAGTGATCATTACTATGTAATCTAGATTATTGACTCTAGTCCAAGTGGGATACTAAAGGAAATATGCCCTTGAGGCAATAATAAAGTTGTTATTTATATTTCCTTATATCATGATAAATGTTTATTATTCATGCTAGAATTGTATTAACCGGAAACTTAGTACATGTGTGAATACATAGACAAACAGAGTGTCCCTAGTATGCCTCTACTTGACTAGCTCGTTAATCAAAGATGGTGATGTTTCCTAGCCATAGACATGTGTTGTCATTTGATGAACGGGATCACATCATTAAAGAATGATGTCATGAACAAGACCCATCCGTTAGCTTAGCATAATGATCGTTTAGTTTTATTGCTATTGCTTTCTTCATGACTTATACATGTACCTCTGACTATGAGATTATGCAACTCCCAAATACCAGAGGAACACCTTGTGTGCTATCAAACGTCACAACATAACTGGGTGATTATAAAGATGCTCTACAGGTGTCTCCGTTGGTGTCTGTTGAGATGGCATAGATCGAGATTAGGATTTGTCACTCCTTGTATCGGAGAGGTATCTCTTGGTCCTCTATGTAATGCACATCACTACGAGCCTTGCAAGCAATGTGCCTAATGAGTTAGCCACGGGATGATGCATTACGGAACGAGTAAAGAGTGCCGGTAACGAGATTGAACTAGGTATGATGATACCGACGATCGAATCTCGGGCAAGTAACATATCGATGACAAAGGGAACAACGTATGTTGTTATGCGGTTTGACCGATAAAGATCTTCTTAGAATATGTAGGAGACAATATGAGCATCCAGGTTCCGCTATTGGTTATTGACCGAAGATGTGTCTCGGTCATGTCTACATAGTTCTCAAACCCGTAGGGTCCGCACGCTTAATGTTCGATGACGATTTGTATTATGAGTTATGTGATTTGATGACCGAAGTTTGTTTGAAGTCCTGGATGAGATCATGGACATGACGAGGAGTCTCGAAATGGTCGAGAGGTGAAGATTCATATATTGGAAGGTTATATTCGGACACCGGAATGATTTCGGGAAGTATCGAATAAGTTTCGGAGTATTGGGGTTATTGGACCCCCCCCCCCGGGGAAGTTAATGGGCCACTCATGGGCCTTAGTGGAGGAGAGAGGGTCGGCCAAGGAGGTTCCCCCCTTGCCAATCTGAATTGGACAAGGGGTGGTGGCGGCGCCCCCCCTTTCCCTCTCCTACTCCTCCTCTCTTTCCCTCTTTGCTATTCCGAAAAAGGGAAAAGGAGAGGGAATCCTACTTGGACTAGGGAGTCCTGGTAGGACTCCCCACACCTGGCGCGCCCACCTTGGGTCGGCCACCTCTCCTCCCCCCTTTATAGACGTGGGAAGGGGGCACCCCAAAGGCACACCAAGTCTTCTCTTAGCCATGTGCGGTGCCCCCCTCCACAGTTACACACCTCGGTCATATCGTCGTAGTGCTTAGGCGAAGCCCTACGCCAGTAACTTCATCATCACCATCGACATGCCGTCGTGCTGACAGAACTATCCCTCGGCCTCAACTGGATCAAGAGTTCGAGGGATGTCATTGTGCTGAACGTGTGCTGAACGCGGAGGTGTCGTATGTTCGGTCCTTGGATCGGTTGGATTGCGAAGACGTTCGACTACATCAACCGCGTTACTAAACGCTTCCACTTTTGGTCTATGAGGGTACGTGGACACACTGTCCCCGCTCATTGATATGCATCTCCTAGATAGATCTTGCGTGATTGTAGGTAAATTTTTTGAAATACTGCGTTCCCCAACAAAGTCCTCTGCCAGATTCGTGACGGTGACGAACTTGTCGAACACTCCAGCGATAGCCTGCTCGAACCAGGGGACGAAGTTGGCGTCCAAGGCACATTTGGTCATGCCAGCCGTGAGTACCGTTCATAGGCGTTCCTCACTGTCGGGCGAAGCCCGGCGTCGTGGACCATCTTACACAGGCGCTCGATGTTCATGGTCACCTCCTCCATGTATCTATCTCTTGATCGATTAGTTTTTAGGCTAACCTGATTACTCTTGCTAATAGCTTATCTCGTGAGGCTCGGAAGAGTGTGTAGCTTGATTAGGGTGTACTAGTGGGGGTGGTATATATAGATGGATCGGGGGAACATGGCTTACTTGTGCTGAAATAATAGAGAAACAACCGACCAGCGATGACACCAGATGCCAACGTGTCCCACAAACACAGGCCAACCAATAGAGAGTCATGGAACGACCGCAAGATGAGTTGGCCAGATCCCACGACCTAAAAAACATGCATTAGATACCTAGAAACACATCGACCGGGCAGGCTAAGCGGTGTCAAAAAGTAGGACAGACATTCGTAGATATGCTAGAAACTCTATGCAAAAGTATCAATCTGAATGAGGTATGGGTGAGTGTCGAGCTTACACCCGACAACAACTGTCGTGGATAATCGGTCGTGTTGAAAGGCCGGGCATACATCGCAGCACACACCACCCAACTAGAGTCGGGTGACGTCCACTTAACTTCTGGTCGGTTGTGTTGAAACGCCAGGCAGACATCGCATCACACACCATCCGGCTAGAGTCGGGTGACGTGCACTTAACTTATGGGCCGGCCATTTTGAAACATCGAGTAGACATCGCAGTACACATCATCCGACTAGAGTCGGGTGACGTGCACATAACTTATGGGTCAGCTGTGTTGAAACGCCGAGCAGACATCACATGACACACCATCCGACCAGAGTCTGGTGACGCGGCGTTGTGCTTGACCCTAAATCCTCTAATATTTTTGTAAGAGCAACTTACTTTCATGTATTTGCCTTGACAATGATCATTTCCCATAGGTTTCGTGGTTGTTGTTAGTTAGTTTGTTGATGTCCACTATGCAACCTTCTATTGGGGAACGTAGTAATTTCAAAAAAATCCTACGCACACGCAAGATCCATCTAGGTGATGTATAGCAACGAGAGGGGATAGAGTGTTGTCTACATACCCTCGTAGACCGTAAGCGGAAGCGTTATGACAACGCGGTTGATGTAGTCGTACGTCTTCACGATCTGACCGATCCTAGCACCGAAGGTATGACACCTCCGCGATCTTCACACGTTTAGCTCGGTGACATCCCACGAACTCTAGATCCAGCTGAGTGTCGAGGGAGAGTTTCATTAGCACGATGGCATGATGACGGAGATGAAGAAGTTACCGACGCAGGGCTTCGCCTAAGCACTACGACAATATGACCGAGGTGGAAATCTGTGGAGGGGGGCACCGCACACGGCTAAGAGATCAACTTGTGTGTCTATGGGGTGCCCCCTCCCCCGTAAATAAAGGAGTGGAGGAGGAGGAGGGCCCGCCCTCTATGGCGCGCCCAAGGGGGGAGTCCTACTCCCAGTGGGAGTAGGATTCCCCCTTTCCCTTGTTGCAGTAGGACAGAAGGAAGGGGAAGAGAGAGGGAAGGGAGGGGGCCGGCCCCCACCCAATTCGGATTGGGCTAGGGGGGACGCCCTCCACCTTGGCCTTCCTCTCCTCTCTTCCACTAAGACCCAATAAGGCCCATATACTCCCCGGGGGGTTCCGGTAACTCCCTGGTACTCCGATAAATGCCCGAACTCACCCAGAACCATTCTGATGACCAAACATAGCCTTCCAATATATCGATATTTATGTCTCGACCATTTCGAGACTCCTTGTCATGTCTGTGATCATATCCGGGACTCCGAACTACATTCGGTACATCAAAACACATAAACTCATAATACCGATCGTCACCAAATGTTAAGCGTGCGGACCCTACCGGTTCGAGAACTATGTAGACATGACCGAGACTCACTTCTGGTCAATAACCAATAGCGGAACCTGGATGCTCATGTTGGTTCCTACATATTCCACGAAGATCTTTATCGATCAAATCGCATAACAACATACGTTGTTCCCTTTGTCAACGGTGTGTTACTTGCCCGAGATTCAATCGTCGGTATCTCAATACCTAGTTCAATCTCGTTACCGGCAAGTCTCTTTACTCGTTCCATAATGCAACATCCCATAAATAACTCATTATTCACATTGCTTGCAAGGCTTATAGTGATATGCATTACCGAGAGGGCCCAGAGATACCTCTCCGAGAATCGGAGTGACAAATCCTAATATTGATCTATGCCAACTCAACAAACACCATCGGAGACACCTATAGAGCATATTTATAGTAACCCAGTTACGTTGTGACGTTTGATAGCACACTAAGTGTTCCTCCGGTATTCGGGAGTTGCATAATCTCATAGTCATAGGAACATGTATAAGTCATGGAGAAAGCAATAGCAATAAACTAAAGATCATAGTGCTAAGCTAACAGATGGGTCAATTCAATCACATCATTCTCTAATGATGTGATCCCATTCATCAAATGACAACTCATGTCTATGGTTAGGAAACTTAACCATCTTTGATTAACGAGCTAGTCAAGTAGAGGCATACTAGTGACACTCTGTTTGTCTATGTATTCACACATGTACTAAGTTTCCAGTTAATACAATTCTAGCATGAATAATAAACATTTATCATGATATAAGGAAATATAAATAACAACTTTATTATTGCCTCTTGGGCATATTTTCTTCAGTCTCTCACTTGCACTAGAGTCAATAATCTAGTTCACATCGTCATGTGATTTCACACCAATAGTTCACATCTTTATGTGATTAGCTCACATCTTCATGTGATTAATACCCAAAGGGTTTACTAGAGTCAATAATCTAATTCACATCACTATGTGATTAACACCCGAAGAGTGATCATGGTTTGCTTGTGAGAGAAGTTTAGTCTACAGGTTTGCAACATTCAGATCCGTATGTATTTTGCAAATTTCTATGTCCACAATACTCTGCATGGAGCTACTCTAACTAATTGCTCCCACTTTCAATATGTATCTAGATCGAAACTTAGAGTCATCTAGATCGGTGTCAAAAGCTTGCATCGACATAACTCTTTACGACGAACTCTTTTATCACCTCCATAACCGAGAAATAATTCTTTAGTCCTCTAAGGATAATTTTGACCGCTGTCCAGTGATCTACTCCTAGATCACTATTCCACTCCCTTGCCAAAATCATGCTAAGGTATACAATAGGTCTGGTACACAGCATAGCATACTTTATAGAACCTATGACTGAGGCATAGCGAATGACTTTTCATTCTCTTTCTATTTTCTGTCATGGTCGGGTTTTGAGTCTTTACTCAACTTCACACCTTGCAACACAGGCAAGAACTCCTTCTTTGACTGTTCCATTTTGAACTACTTCAAAAACTTGTCAAGGTATGTACTTACTTAAAAAATTATCAAGCATCTTGATCTATCTCTATAGATCTTGATGCCCAATATGTAAGCAGCTTCACCGAGGGCTTTCATTGAAAAATTCTTATTCAAGTATCCTTTTATGCTATCCAGAAATTCAGTATCATTTCTGATCAACAATATGTTATCCACATATAATATCAAAAATGCTACAGAGCTCCCACTCACTTTCTTGTAAATACAGGCTTCTCCAAAAGTCTGTATAAAACTATATGCTTTGATCAACTCATCAAAGTGTATATTCCAACTCCGAGATGCTTGCACCAGTCCATAGATGGATCTCTGGAGCTTGCACACTTTGTTAGCACCTTTAGGATTGACAAAACCTTCTGGTTGCATCATACACAACTCTTCTTTAATAAATCCATTAAGGAATGTAGTTTTGATATCCATTTGCCAGATTTCATAAAATGCAGCAACTACTAACATGATTCGGACAGACTTTTATGCATTGATACGAGTGAGAAAATCTCATCATAGTCAACACCTTGAACTTGTCGAAAACCTTTTTGTGACAATTTGAGCTTTGTAGATAGTAACACTACTATCAGCGTCCGTCTTCCTCTTGAAGATCCATTTATTCTAAATGGCTCACCTATCATCGGGCAAGTCAATCAAAGTCTATACTTTGTTCTCATACATGGATCCCATCTCAGATTTCATGGCCTTAAGCCATTTCGCGGAATCTGGGCTCATCGTCGCTTCCTCATAGTTCGTAGGTTCTTCATGGTCTAGTAACATGACTTCCAGAACAGGATTACCGTACCACTCTGGTGCGGAACATACTCTGGTTGACCTACGAGGTTCGGTAGTAACTTGATCTGAAGTTTCATGATCATCATCATTAACTTCCTCACTAATTGGTCTAAGCATCACTGGAACTGATTTCTGTGATGAACTACTTTCGAATTTGGGAGAAGGTACAATTGCCTCATCAAGTTCTACTTTCCTCCCACTCACTTCTTTCAAGAGAAACTCCTTCTCTAGAAAGGACCCACTCTTAGCAACAAAGATCTTGCCTTCGGATTTGTGATAGAAGGTGTACCCAACAGTTTCTTTTGGGTATCCTATGAAGACGCACTTCTCCGATTTGGGTTTGAGCTTATCAGGCTGAAACTTTTTCACATAAGCATCGCAACCCCAAACTTTAAGAATGACAGCTTAGGTTTCTTGCTAAACCACAGTTCATACGGTGTCATCTCAATGGATTTTTAGACAGTGCCCTATTTAACGTGAATGCAGGTGTCTCTAATGCATAACCCCAAAACGATAGTGGTAAATCGGTAAGAGACATCATACATTGCACCATATCTAATAAAGTACGGTTATGACGTTCGGACACACCATTACGCTGTGGTGTTCCATGTGGCGTGAGTTGCGAAACTATTCGACATTGTTTCAACCGAAGGCCAAACTCGTAACTCAAATATTTCGTCTCCGCGATCAGATCGTAGAAACTTTATTTTCTTGCTACGATAATTCTCCACTTCACTCTGAAATTCTTTGAACTTTTCAAACGTTTCAAACTAGTGTTTCACTAAGTAGATGTACTCATATCTGCTCAAATCATCTGTGAAGGTCAGAAAATAACGATACCCGCCGCGAGCCTCAACACTCATTGGACCGCATACATCGGTATGTATTATTTCCAATAAGTTAGTGGCTTGCTCCATTGTTTCGGAGAACGGAGTCTTAGTCATCTTGCCCATGAGGCATGGTTTGCAAGCATCAAATGATTCATAATCAAGTGATTCCAAAAGTCCATCTGCATGGAGTTTCTTCATGCGCTTTACACCAATATGATCTAAACGGCAGTGCCACAAGTATGTTGCACTATCACTATCAAGTTTGCATCTTTTGGCATCAATATTATGAATACGTGTATCACTACGGTCGAGATTCAATAAATCATTTATATTAAGTGTATGACCATAGAAGGTTTTATTCATGTAAACAGAACAATAATTATTCTTTGACTTAAATGAATAACTGTATTGCAGTAAACATAATCCAATCATATTCATGCTCAACGCAAACACCAAATAACATTTATTTTACGTTGAACACTAATCCCAAAAGTAAAAAGGAGTGTGCGATGGTGATCTTATCAACCTTGGAATCATTTCCAACACACATCGTCACCTTGCCCTTAACTAATCTCTATTCATTTTGCAACTCCTGTTTCGAGTTACTAATCTTAGCAACTAAACCGGTATCAAATACCCTGGGGTTACTATGAACACTAGTAAAGTACACATCAATAACATGTATATTAAATATACTTCTGTTCACTTTGCCATCCTTCTTATCCGCCAAGTATTTGAGGTAGTTCCGCTTCCAGTGACCATTCCCTTCGCAGTAGAAGCACTCAGTTTTAGGCTTAGGTCTAGCTTTGGGATTCTTCACAGGAGTGGCAACTTGCTTGCCATTCTTCTTGAAGTTCCCTTTATTTCCCTTGCCCTTTTACTTGAAACTAGTGGTCTTGTCAACCATCAACACTTGATGCTTTTTCTTGATTTCTACCTTCGCCAATTTCAGCATCGCGGAGAGCTTGGGAATCGTTTCCGTTATCCCTTGCATATTATAGTTCATCACGAAGTTCTAGTAACTTGGTGATAGTGACTAGAGAAATCTGTCAATCACTATCTTATCTGGAAGATCAACTCCCACTTGATTCAAGTGATTGTAGTACTCAGACATTCTGAGTGTTGCGAACGTAGTAATTTCAAAAAAATCCTACACACATGCAAGATTATGGTGATGCATAGCAACGAGAGGGGAGAGTGTGTCCACATACCCTCGTAGACCGAAAGCGGAAACGTTAGTACAACGTGGTTGATGTAGTCGTACGTCTTCACGATCCGACCGATCAAGCACCAAACACACGGCACCTCCGAGTTCTGCACATGTTCAACTCCGATCCAGCCGAGCTTTGAGGGAGAGTTCCGTCAGCACGACGGCGTGGTGACGATGATGATATTCTACCGACGCAGGGCTTCACCTAAGCACCGCTATGATATGACCGAGGTGGATTATGGTGGAGGGGGGCACCGCACACGGCTAAAAAGATCCAAGAGATCAATTGTTGTGTCTATGGGGTGCCCCCCTCCTCCGTATATAAAGGGGGGAAGGAGGAGGGGGCCGTCCAAGAGGAGGAGGCGCTCCCAAGGGGGGCAATCCTACTCCAAGTAGGTTTTGCCCCCCCCCTTCCTATTCCAACTAGGAGAAGGGGGAAGGAGGAGGTGGAGAGAAGGAAGGAGAAGGGGGGCCGCCGCCCCCTTCCCTTTCCCAATTTGGATTGGGGCAAGGGGGGTCGCGCGCCACCTCCTGGCCTCCCTCGCTCCTTTCCACTAAGGCCCATAAGGCCCAATAGCTTCCCGGGGGGTTCCGGTAACCCCCGGTACTCCGATATATATCCGATAAACCGCGGAACCATTCCGGTGTCCGAATATAGTCGTCTAATATATCAATCTTCATGTTTCGACCATTTCGAGACTCCTCGTCATGTCTGTGATCACATTCGGGACTCCGAACTACCTTCGGTACATCAAAACACATAAACTCATAATATAACCGTCATCGAACTTTAAGCGTGCGGACCCTACGGGTTTGAGAACTATGTAGACACGACCGAGACATGTCTCCGGTCAATAACCAATAGCGGAACCTGGATGCTCATATTGGCTCCTACATATTCTACGAAGATCTTTATCGGTCAAACCGCATAACAACATACGTTGTTCCCTTTGTCATCGGTATGTTACTTGCCCGAGATTCGATCGTCGGTATCTCAATACCTAGTTCAATCTCGTTACCGGCAAGTCTCTTTACTCGTTCCGTAACACATCATCCTGCAACTAACTCATTAGTTGGAATGCTTGCAAGGGTTAAGTGATGTGCATTACCGAGTGGGCCCAGAGATACCTCTCCGACAATCAGAGTGACAAATCCTAATCTCGAAATACGCCAACCCAACAAGTACCTTCGGAGACACCTGTAGAGCACCTTTATAAGCACCCAGTTATGTTGTGACATTTGGTAGCACACAAAGTGTTCCTCCAGTAAATGGGAGTTGCATAATCTCATAGTCATAGGAACATTTATAAGTCATGAAGAAAGCAATAGCAACAAACTAGACGATCACGTGCTAAGCTAACGGAATGGGTCAAGTCAATCACATCATTCTCCTAATGATGTGATCCCATTCATCAAATGACAACTCTTTGTCTATGGCTAGGAAACATAATCAACTTTGATTAATGAGCTAGTCAAGTAGAGGCATACTAGTGACACTCTGTTTGTCTATCTATTCACACATGTATCATGTTTCCGGTTAATACAATTCTAGCATGAATAATAAACATTTATCATGAAATAAATAATAACTTTATTATAGCCTCTAGGGCATATTTCCTTCAGTCTCCCACTTGCACTAGAGTCAATAATCTAGATTACACAGTAATGATTCTAACACCCATGGAGCCTTGGTGCTGATCATGTTTTACTCGTGGAAGAGGCTTAGTCAACGGGTATGCAACATTCAGATCCGTATGTATCTTGCAAATCTCTATGTCTCCCACCTGGACTTGATCTCGCATTGAGTTGAAGCGTCTCTTGATGTGCTTGGTTCTCTTGTGAAATCTGGATTCCTTTGCCAAAGCAATTGCACCAGTATTGTCACAAAAGATTTTCATTGGACCCAATGCACTAGGTATGACACCTAGATCGGATATGAACTCCTTCATCTAGACTCCTTCATTTGCTGCTTCCGAAGCAGCTATGTACTCCACTTCACATGTAGATCCCGCTACGATGCTTTGTTTAGAACTGCACCAACTGACAGCCCGACCGTTTAATAAAAACATGTATCTGGTTTGCGATTTAGAATCGTCCGGATCAGTGTCAAAGCTTGCATTGACGTAACCATTTACGATGATTTCTTTGTCACCTCCATAAACGAGAAACATATCCTTTGTCCTTTTCAGGTATTTCAGGATGTTCTTGACCGTTGTCCAGTGATCCACTCCTGGATTACTTTGATACCTCCCTGCTAAACTAATAGCAAGGCACACATTAGGTCTGGTACACAGCATTGCATACATGATAGAGCCTATGGCTGAAGCATAGGGAACATCTTTCATTTTCTCTCTATCTTTTGCAGTGGTCGGGCATTGATTCTTACTCAACTTCACACCTTGTAACATGGGCAAGAACCCTTTCTTTGCATGATCCATTTTGAACTTCTTCAAAACTTTTGTCAAGGTATGTGCTTGGTGAAAGTCCAATTAAGCGTCTCGATCTATCTCTATAAATCTTGATGCCCAATATATAAGCAGCTTCACCGAGGTCTTTCATTGAAAAACTCTTATTCAAATATACTTTTATGATATCCATAAATTCTATATCATTTCCAATCAACAATATGTCATCCACATATAATATCAGAAATGCTACAGAGCTCCCACTCACTTTCTTGTAAATACAGGCTTCTCCAAAAGTTTGTATAAAACCATAAGCTTTGATCACACTATCAAAATGTTTATTCCAACTCCGAGGGGCTTGCACTGGTCCATAAATGGATCGCTGGAGCTTGCACACTTTGTTAGCTCCCTTTGGATCGACAAAACCTTCCGGTTGCATCATATACAACTCTTCTTCCAGAAATCCATTCAGTAATGCAGTTTTGACATCCATTTGCGGAATTTCATAATCATAAAATGCAGCAATTGCTAACATGATTCGGATAGACTTAAGCATTGCTACGGGTGAGAAAGTCTCATCATAGTCAATCCCTTGACCTTCTCGAAAACCTTTTGCAACAAGTCAAGCTTTATAGACAGTAACATTACCGTCCGCGTCAGTCTTCTTCTTGAAGATCCATTTATTTTCAATGGCTTGTCGATCATCGGGCAAGTCAACCAAAGTCCACACTTTGTTCTCATACATGGATCCCATCTCGGATTTCATGGCCTCAAGCCATTTTGTGGAATCTGGGCTCGCCATTGCTTCTTCATTGTTCGTAGGTTCGTCATAGTCTAGTAACATAAACTCCAGAACAGGATTACCGTACCACTCTGGTGCGGATCTTACTCTGGTTGACCTACGAGGTTCAGTAAAATCTTGATCTGAAGCTTCATTGAAAGTGCGTTATATCGACTAGAGGGGGGGTGAATAGGCGATTTTTATGAAAGTCTTCAAAACTTGGGAGTTATGAAGACAAACAGTGAAGATTATGCCTATTACTATGCAGCGGAAGTTAGATTACACTAGCCCAGCCATGGTCATGTATTCAATAGAGTGAAAGCACAGTGACAAACAGCTTCAGTGTAATAAGGATCAAGTAGGAAGAAGTTATGAAGCCAAACAGATCATGCATTCACGTTGTGAAGACAAATGATAAAGCAAGCACGCAATGACTTCACAATGAGTAACAGCAAGAGAAGGAAGTGAAAATGAAACCAGTGACTCGTTGAAGACAATGATATATTGGACCAGTTCCAGTTGCTGTGACAACTGTACGTCTGGTTGGAGCGGCTAGGTATTTAAACCTTAGGACACACAGTCCCGGACACCCAGTCCTGAACACACAGTTCAGGACACCAAGTCCTCACCGTAATCTCCTTGAGCTAAGGTCACTTAGTCCTCGCCCAATCACTCTGGTAAGTCTTCAAGGTAGACTCCCAAACCTTCACAGACTTCGTTCACTGGCAATCCACAATGTCTCTTGGATGCTCTGAACGCGATGCCTAACCGTCTGGAGGATTCACAGTCCTCAAGTGTAATAAGTCTTCAGATCACACAGACAAGAAGACTTAAGTGATGCCCAATTTACTCTAGCTCTGGGTGGTTAGGGCTTTTCTCCTCACTAGGAATTTTCTTTCAAAGGCTTCGAGGTGGGTTGCTCTCAAACGACAAAAGCCGTGCACTGAAATCTGAGCAGCCAACAGTTTATGGTTGTGGGGGTGGGCTATTTATAGCCACTTGGTAACCCGACCTGATTTGTCCGAAATGACCCTGGGTCACTAAGGAACTGACACGTGTCTCAACGGTCAGATTTCGAACTCTCATGGCAACTTTACTTGGGCTACAAGCAAAGCTGACTTGTCCGGCACTGGACAAGATTTGCTCTCATTGTCTTCACTCGAAGACATAGGTTTTTGATTTAGGCATCACTTAAGTCATTCTGACTTGTTTTCCTGGACCCCACTTAACAGTACGGTGGTTCCTATGACTCAACAAAAATAAAAAGAACTACGAAAGATCTAAGTCTTCAAGTTCCATAGGCTTCATAACGTGTCTTCTGTTGTCATAGTCTTCAATGTGAATATCTTCATATACCACCTTTGACTTCAATGTCTTCATTCATTTTTAGGGGTCATCTCTGGTAGTAAACCGAATCAATGAGGGACTTCTACCTGTGTTTTCCTGCAATTCTCACAAACACATTAGTCCCTCAACTAGGTTTGTCGTCAATACTCCAAAACCAACTAGGGGTGGCACTAGATGCACTTACAATCTCCCCCTTTTTGGTGATTGATGACAAACTAGTTGAAGTTTTCAACGGGGAATATAAAGTGTGAAGTCTGTAAAGGAATTGTCATCATAAGTTGCAAGTGCTCCCCCTGAAGATGTGCATATAAATTAATTTGCTTTTGGAATGCAAATGCACATGGCAGGTTGTACTTGTGGAGATCAGCTTCAGCTTATGATGACAATCTACTATGCATGTGAAAGTATATGAAGATAATAACATGCATAATGGAAAATGGACGTCTGCAGAATGAGATGAGTGCGGAATTTATCGTTGCACATGCGGAATTTATCTTCGCAAAAGGAGTGGTAAAACAAGTAGCAGACGACCATCGAGTTTTAGTGTTTACAACTCAAAAGAACCAAATGAAGCAAAACAAGAGTTGCAAACACGAAGCAAGTATAACAAAACAAGGCACCCGCCCATATTGACCCGCTTGAAGACTATAAACATCATATGCTTCTCCCCCTTTTGTCAGGAATGACCAAAAAGGTTTGAAGACATAGAGTTTTCTACGCGTTCCCAGGCGCAGCAAGGTCGGTGGAGTCGTTTGGCGGTGCTGAGCTTTGAGGTGCTGAAGCGGGTGGTGGTGAAGTAGCATCATCATCTTCATCAATGATCCTCGCAGTGACGGTGGCAGCAGATGAGGAATACTCAGAGTCTTCAAGTGACGGTGTGTTGCGCATCACAGCCCTCCTAGGAGGTGTGGTGTCAAATTTGAAGCGCTCTGTGAAGCCATCCTCTACAAGTTCAGCTTCGGTGCAGATCATTGATAGCCCTTTCCACGTACGACGGCAAGTCTCATGCGTAACGAAGGCATTCTTGGTGGCCAGGTTTCGAAGACGATTGACATCCACCAAGAGGCTCTTCATCTGACGTTTCAGCCAGTCGTGATGCCTATCTTGCTTTTGGTGAAGGGCCACAAGAAGCTCTCGGTCAGTGAGGACACGAGCACGCTTCTTGGGTCTTGGAGCGTTTGTGCTATTTGTGGCTTCAGTTGATGCTGGTGCACGTGTAGTGCCAGCCATCGGATAGACCCTGGACATGGCTTCAACACCTTCAACATTCTGCGTGAAGCTCTGGTGTTCGGCATTCTGAAGACTTATTGGTTGCTTGGCAGGCTCAGGGTATATTGCTTCAGCAGAGGTGTCCACATCTGGCAAGAAGATCCGATGGTTGCGGGCTGAGGGCTGATATGAAGTTGCAGAGTGAATCTTGATCAGCCACATAACCCAAGGAGCATAAAACTTCAAACCAAAGAGATCTGAGCCGGATGTTGCAAGTTGGCGTATAAAGAGATCCTGTGCGTTGAAGCATTTGCCATGCAGAATACAGAAAATGAGAGTCTTCATTGCACCTTCAACCTTGGCATATGGAGAGTGCCCCTTAATGGGCCATAGAGTCCGCCTGACGATGTGATATATGGTTCTGGGCAGGTACTCTAAGTCTTCAACGAAGAACTCAGTTGGATAGGGTGCATCCTGAGGCAATGGCTTCATCATTGAGAGCATCTGACTCATATTCGGCTCAGGACGCTGAAATATGCTCTCAATTGCTTCAGCATGGGGTTGGCAGCCTTCTTCGAAGAATTCGCCGGGAGTGGGAAGGCCGGTAAGCTCAATGATATCGAAAGCATTGGCTTCATGATGGACATTGCCGGTCATCCACTCTAGGACCCAAGTCTTCGGATCTCTGTTGTAGCCTTTGATATGCAGGGTGGCATAGAACTGGAGCAGAAGCTCTTCATTCCAGTGCTCTTCATCGGTGCTAAACGGCAGTAGACCCACTTGCTTGAAGCAATCCAGTGCGTCTTCCAGGCTAGGCAGGCCAGCAACAGCTTCAACCTCAAGGCGCTTGTGAGGAAAGATGCGGCCTTGGTTGTATAGGATGCATGAATAATAGCTGCGCTGTTGATAGCTCCAGAACCTATCTGATACAATCCGTTCCCTTGAATAAGGGTTCTTGGAGCTGTTGAAAAACGTGTTGTCTGCCCTGAAGCTGTTGATGTTGAAGGAGCCAGGAGCTGATGCAGGACCTGGGAACCTTGGCAGTCGTGGGATCGGCTTCTGGACCTGGGGCCTGTGCGCAACATGATAATTGAATTGGGGACCGGCAGCAGACTCAGGCACAGAAGATTCAGGAGCAGTAGCTTCAGTGTCTTCTGAAGCTGTTGTTGGGGAGGGCTCCACATTTGCTTCGGCGTTGTTTGTGGCAGCCTCAACATTTGTAGCCTCCACACGTGTAGTGGGAGGGACGAACTCAGGCACGTTCTCCTGGAGAACTGCTTCTTGTTGGTGCGGGGGAGTTGGAGCTTGTGGTATTTCTGCATGCTCTTCGGCTGATGCAGCCGGAATGTCATCAGCCTGAGCCCTTGGCCCTTTGCGAAGCCTACGGAATGTAGGCGACGCCGGTGGAGTTGTAGTGGGCTGGGGCTCATTATCTTCCTCCTGTGGGCAATCTGCCCACGATGCATCTTGTGTGATTGGCGTCAATGGACGACCAATGCTGATCAGTTCGCTTGTCTCAAGCTGAGGAAGGGCTGCATCACCTTGGACATTGTCTTGGAGACCAATGTCTTCAGCAGCGTTGGGGTCGGCTGCTGGAATGTCTTCAGTGTGCGGAGCCTCTATGAAAGCAGGCTCATGCACTGTTAACTGACGATCTGCGTCAGGATAGCGGACGGAGAGGGGTTCAACTATCAAGGGCTCTGTGGGAGCAGCCCGAGATTTCTTGGTCTTGCGCTTTTTGATGGTGGGGTCAGAAGGAGAGGCTTCAGAGTGTTTCCTCTTCCTAGCTTCAGCCTCTGCAGTCCGTGTCTTCTTGAGCTCTGAGGCGGTTGATCGACTCTTTGGCTTCGAGCCAGTCGTTGCAGTGGGGAAGACAATCGGAGCAGTTTCTGACCTTGGCGCCTCTGGTTCAGGCACAGCAGGCTTCTTTTTCTTCTTCGCGGCCACCCTGGGGTCAATGCCGGGACGCCCAAGTGCCTTGCGCTTCTCGGCCTCATTGTAGGCCTGCACGCAGCGATCAGCCAGAGTCTTCATGCGCTCTCGCGAGCCTTGAGCTTTGGCACGCGTCTTCAGAAAGTTCTCTTTCAGCTCGTGCAACATGATCTTGAAGTTTTTCACTTCTTGCACGCTGAGCTTGGGCACGTGCTTCTTGAACTGAGCCTTTTCAAAATCAATTTTCTGCTTCAGTTCAACAATGCGCTGGGCTATTGCAAGTTCTGAAGCAATTGCGCCTTAAAAGGCAACGCTGAGGCCTATGGGCAGCTGCAGATCGTTGAAGCTGATGTCCGGTGAGGCAAACCATTCATCGATGAAGTTGTGGATGATGGCGACATCAAACAGAGGCAGATTGTTGAAGATTTCAGCCTCCTCCTTGCTCTTGATGAGCTGCTCAAGAGCGTCATCTCCAAGATCTTCATCGCTTGATAGATCAATGGTTTCGCAGCGCAGAATGGCAGCAGCTGTGAGCTCTTTGCCTGTGTGTGGCTGAGGCTTCTTGGCTTCTTGGGGCTTGGAGACTCGTGATAAGTCTTCAGACTGCACACTGGCTTCAGGAGGTGCAGTTGCCAATGGCTTCGCTCTTGAGATTTTGGGAGAAGCGGCTGGCTTTGAAGCTTTTGGCTTCTTCTGCTTTGGCTTCGGTGCAGCAGGGGCGTCATCAGACTCAGTATCTACTGGAGGGTCATTCACGGTAGTCCCTTGGACTAGGATGCGGGTGATGAGGCCTGCAAGATTGGCATACGGCCCTATGATATTGGGATCGGCGTCGCGTGTGCCATCTGCCCTTGGTTCAGAGGGACCAGGGTTGAAGTCTAATCCCAGCTTCTTCTTGTTTTGCTTTGCAGAGTTCTGAGCAAATTGGAAGTTGCGCTTGAACAGATTGTCATCGCGACACCAAAGAAGTGATGACGGATGTGCTTCAGCTGGCTGTGGTCCTCTCACCATGCATGGATAGAAGCCTTGAGCAATGGCTTCGTCTCTGGACCTGGGTACGAGATTTTTTTATAATACATCTCCCCACGGTCTCTTGATGGCGCACTTTTCGGCATACTCCTGAGTGACGAAGTGGTATTGAAACCATTGCTCTGCCCAATATCTTCGAATCCATTGGATTCGTGTCTTGCGCTGACCATAGCTTTCTTCAGGATCAGTTTTGTACATCTCTGCCAATTCATCAGGCAGATCTTTGGACGTTCCACCACGTCTCTGTCTGCCTCCCTTCCTTGCTGCTGTTTCTGAAGCCATGAATCTTAACTTGGAAGGCTTCAAGATGTTCAAAGTCTTCAAGGGCTTCCTTTTGCTTGACCAACAAGAACTGGCTTCAGGAGAGTTGATGTGATGCTGCAAGTACTCTGCAAATGAATGCAGACTATGAGAACCAAAGGATTCTCCCACGGACATGTACCTGTGACAGCATTAAGGTGCGAGGGAAGGGGAAGAGGTCATATGCATTCTCAGAAGATTTTGAAGATAAACAGGTTTAGAAGACATTGACCTCATCGTGCGAAGACATTCACTCATAGATAAGAAGTTGGTTCCAGACTTGTACGAACCCAAAGATCAGTACAAGTGAGGAATCTAACTACTTCGTAATGCACAAGTGAATATTCTAGGCAGGTTATGAGATGCAGACTGAGAGAGATGTAACTTGTGAGAGCAGAAACTTCTTATGGCAGAAAGTGACTGAACTATAGGATCAAGGGAGGCTGTAAAAAGAGGTTTTATTTACCACACTTGGAACTGCTAGACGAAGTGGGAGTTGAGGCCGAGCAGTTCGATCCTCCATGCCCTAACTTGGCGATGGAAGACACCTACGGCAACGGCGGAGAGAGCGATGTCCGCTGTTGGTGTGAAAACGGCGTCGGAGAGGTTGCGGCAGTGAAGCACTTCGTCGCCGGCGTCGTCGAGAGCTAGCGGTGGCGCTAGGGTTCGTGCGAGGGTGGAAGAAGAGATAATGACCGCAGTGAATCGTGTATTTATAGGGATAGAGGCGGCACTGCGCTATTACTCAGGTGCCCCTGGCGATTCGCATCTGAATAGCACGTGGCCATCATGTGGTATTTTGGGGGCAGTTCCACATCCCACGCACGCCTTGATTGTCGGGTGTCGTTCCTACTTCTCCGGATTTCTTGTGGATGAATGAGCATTGAAAACGGTTTAAAAGTTTGTCTCTGTGTCTTCTGCTGACAAGGATGCAGAGAAGACATTCGACAGTTTCAATAGAATGCATACGACTTGGAGAGATAGAGTTTGAGGTAGAAAGCATGGAGAGGTTAGGGTCCGATCACATTCACTTAGTTCAAAAGATTCAAACAAGAAGACATAGCTATAAGTGAATGCTGTAGAGGACAGAACACCAGTACACACATATATATCTATATAATCAACGCAGTGAAGATAATCATGAAGACATATTGTGATTTAAGCCAAACCAAATGTGAAGACATTGCGAGGTAACGCCATGAGTGAAACACTTCAAAATAGAACGTTTGGTGGTGGCGTTACCCACCGTATAGGAAGTATTAGACCCAGACACGGCGCACAATTATCGTGGCGCTCCGAAGTCAAATTCCACATTAATGTATTCACACTTAGAATGTATGTCTTCATTGATTGAAGATATACGTTACTTCGTGTGTTGCACATCTGAATCATCAATATGCATAAGTGTTAGGATGTGTGCCTGATCACAGGACATTTGAGGATTCCAAGATATTTAGCTCACACCGTAACTTGGAAAACCTCTTCTCATCCAAGGGCTTGGTGAAGATATCTGCCAATTGCTCTTCAGTGTTGATGTGTATGATATCAATGTCTTCCTTCACAACATGATCTCTGAGAAAGTGATGACGAATTTCAATGTGCTTTGTCTTCGAGTGCTGAACTGGGTTGTTGGCAATCTTGATGGCGCTTTCGTTGTCGCAGTAAAGTGGCACTTGCTTCAGATGAATGCCATAATCCTTGAGTGTTTGCTTCATCCACAGAAGCTGAGCGCAGCAAGATCCAGCGGCAATGTATTCAGATTCAGCAGTGGAGAGAGATACACAGTTCTGCTTCTTTGAAGACCAACATACAAGTGATCGTCCCAGAAAGTGACATGTGCCTGATGTAGACTTGCGATCAACTTTGTCACCAGCATAATCAGCATCCGAAAATCCAACCAAATCAAACTCTGAGCCCTTTGGATACCATAATCCTAGAGTTGGGGTGTGAGCCAAATATCGAAGAATTCGCTTCACAGCTAAGTGATGCGACTCCTTTGGTGCCGCTTGAAATCGAGCACACATGCAAACACTAAGCATGATATCTGGCCTAGATGCACATAAATAAAGCAAAGACCTAATCATGGAGCGGTATACCTTTTGATCGAACTCTTTACCATTGTCGTCAGGACCTAGATGATGTTTGGCTGGCATTGGTGTTGTGAAGCCTTTGCAGTCTTGCATACCGAACTTCTTCAGGCAATCTTTGAGATACTTCTCTTGAGATATGAAAATGCCATTGCGCTGTTGTCGGATTTGAAGACCAAGAAAGAACTTCAGCTCCCCCATCATGGACATCTGATATTGCTCTTGCATCATATATCCAAACTCTTCACTGTACTTCCGATTGGTGCAGCCGAAGATAATGTCATCCACATATATTTGGCACACAAACAGTTCACCATCGTATGTCTTCGTGAAAAGAGTGGGATCCAGGGAACCAGGTATGAAGCCTTTGCTCTTCAGAAAGTACTTGAGTGTATCATACCAGGCCCTAGGGGCTTGTTTGAGGCCATACAGTGCCTTGTTGAGCTTGTATACCATATCAGGATGTTTTGGATTTTCAAAACCAGGTGGTTGTGCAACATACACTTCTTCTTCAATCTTGCCATTGAGAAAGGCACTTTTCACATCCATTTGATGTAGAAGTATGTTATGATGATTTGCATAGGCCAGCAGTATGCGTATGGCTTCAAGCCTAGCCACAGGAGCAAAAGTTTCATCGAAGTCAATGCCCTCTACTTGAGTATATCCTTGAGCAACGAGACGAGCTTTGTTTCTGACAACTTGACCATGCTCATCTTGCTTGTTGCGGTATATCCATTTGGTGCCTATTATGTTGTGCTTCCGTGGATCGGGACGCTTAACCAGTTCCCATACATTATTCAGCTCAAACTGTTGAAGCTCTTCTTGCATAGCTTGAATCCATTCAGGTTCCATGAAGGCTTCTTCAACTTTCTTGGGTTCTGATATTGAGACGAATGCGAAATGCCCACAGAAGTTTGCTAGCTGAGTTGCCCTTGAACGAGTGAGTGGACCAGGTGCATTGATGCTGTCAAGTATTCTGTCAATCTGACTTCATTTGCAACACGAGGATGTATAGGGCGAAGACTTTGCTCTTGCTGATCTGCGTTGTTGTTTGGAGGAATGTCTTCATGCTGAGCATTGTCTTCATGTTGATCAGATGCTGAGATGATGAGTTCTTCTTCAGGATGAGCTTCAGAAGGCATAATCTCTCCAGTTCCCATAAGCTTGATTGATTCACTAGCTGAGACTTCATCTAGCACATTTGGCAGTTGCTCTCTTTGTGAACCATTTGTTTCATCAAACCGCACATCCACTGTTTCGACCACTTTGTAATGGAAGAGATTGAAGACTCTGTAGGAGTGTGAATCCTTTCCATATCCAAGCATAAAGCCCTCATGTGCTTTTGGTGCAAACTTTGAGGTGTGATGTGGGTCCTTGATCCAGCACTTTGCGCCAAATACTCTGAAGTAACTGACATTTGGCTTCTTGCCAGTTAGGAGTTCATAAGATGTCTTGTTCAGAAGCTTGTGAAGATAAACACGATTGATTGTATGGCATGCAGTATCAATGGCTTCAGTCCAGAATTTTCTTGGAGTCTTGTATTCATCTAGCATTGTTCTGGCCATTTCAATGAGTGTTCTGTTCTTGCGTTCGACGACGCCATTCTGCTGTGGCGTGTACGGAGCTGAGAATTCATGTGTGATGCCCAAGGTATCAAGATATGTATCAAGGCCAGTGTTCTTGAATTCAGTGCCATTGTCACTTCTAATGTGCTTTATCTTGGCGCCAAAATTGTTCATCCTGCACTTCAGTCTTGTAAAGGATTATGTGTACCCAAGTATATCTAGAGTAATCATCAACAATGATGAAGCCATAGAGGCAAGCAGTAGTAGTAAAAGTTGAGTAGTGAGTGGGACCGAAAAGATCCATGTGGAGCAGTTCGAAGGGTTGTGTAGTAGTCATGATTGTCTTCGAAGGATGTTTTGCCCTTGTCATCTTCCCTGCTTCACAGGCACCGCATAAATGATCTTTCTTGAACTTGACGCCCTCGATGCCTATGACGTGCTTTTTCTTCGCAAGGGTGTGGAGGTTCCTCATGCCAGCATGCCCAAGCCTCCGATGCCAAAGCCAGCATTCTGAAGCTTTTGCAAAAAGACATACTGCAAGTTGTGGTCCTGCTGAGAAATCTACCACGTAAAAATCACCTTTCCGATACCCTTCAAACACTAGAGATTTGTCAGATTCCATTAGCACTAGGCAACGATATTTTCCAAACATTACAATCATATTCAAATCGCAAAGCATTGAGACAGACATTAAGTTGAAGCCAAGGGATTCAACAAGCATGACTTTATCCATGTGTTGATCCTTTGAGATTGCAACTCTACCTAGACCCAATACCTTACTTTTACCAGTGTCAGCAAATGTGATGTGGCTCTTGTCGGATGGACGTAAAGTTGAGTCCATAAGAAGGCTTCTTCTGCCAGTCATGTGATTTGTACACCCACTGTCAATAATCCATTCTGAAGACTTTGAAGTCGCTGGTGTCGTACCCTACAGTGCAGTTAGGGGGATAGGCTTCACGAAGAGAATTGTGAAGCATAAACATTTGACGAACCAGTGGGTTATGAAAACTTAGATCCAGATTAGGACTAATAGGGAGAGTAGCATGCGATTCAGGAGCAAGGTACATCATGATGCCATTCGGGCATTTTATCTTGCGCCCTACAAGTTTTTTAAGGTCCCCAGCAATAGCATCAGAAGATTTTGTTTTTTTGCTGGAGACCTTTCCCTGCAAAAGAGAGTTAAGCTTTCTTAACCACCCACATCTTCAAGGGTGGCTTAGAAGCAATAAGTCTAAGTGCAGCATCTAAGAATTTTGGCTTTGAAGCCTTAGCAAACAGTCTAGCAGGTGGACAATAATACTCATAGGAATAAGCAGAATAATTTTTGGTCACATGAACACGATTCGATGAACCGCTCTCATATTCATATGCCTGAGTATAGTTTCCCTGCAAAATATTTGCGTTAGTCCGACTCAGGTGAGTCCTCTGTTTGTATGAAGCCTTTGGACCATATGAAGCCTTTGGTATGAGGTTTGTCTTCTTTAAGTGAGGTGTCATGAAGACATTCATAGGAAGATTTTCCAGACACTTTTTCGGAACCCAGATCTTCTTCATAGGCGGTCCATTCCTGTAGTTAGTACCAATGTACCTGGCAAACACTTCACCATTCTGATTCTTAAACAGTTTATAGTTTGCATCAAAGGATTCATCAATGATAATGGAGTTAGCACAAGTGAAGCCAGATAAGTTGGATGGATCTACTGAAAGTTCCTTTGCAGCAACCCATGTGGTTTTGGGGTACTGCTCAGGTTTCCAGTAAGAGCCATCTGCATTGATTTTCCTCACAAATCCAACACCCTCTTTCCTAGGGTTTCGATTCAGGATCTGCTTCTTGAGGACATCACATAGTGTCTGATGTCCTTTGAGACTTTTGTGCATCCCTGTTTCAAGCAATGTCTTCAACATAGCATTCTCATCAGCAATAGCAGTGGTATCCTCAGCAGAGGGGTTAGTTACCACGTCAACAGTTGAAGATATTGCAACAGCAGTAGCAGTGGAACATTCAGCAACAGAATTAGCATTATCACGCTCAATGCATTTAAGACATGGTGGTTCAAATCCTTCCTGAGCGGGACTGATCTGTTCGGAGCGAAGTGACTCATTTTCCTTTTGAAGATCTTCATGAGCCACCCTCAATTTCTCAAGTTCTTGCTTCCTTTGAAGATAATCATAGGAAAGCTTTTCATGAGTTGTTGAGAGAGTATCATGACGATCTTCAAGTTCCTGATACTTAACATGAAGGTTTTTTATGTCTTCAATTAAGGATTCAGATCGAGTCATTTCAGCGCCCAACAGATCATCGCTTCTGTCTAACAGTTTTTGAATATGTTCCATAGCTTTCTGTTGTTCAGTTGCAATTTTAGCAAGTGTTTTGTAGCTAGGTTTTGAATCACATTCAGAGTCATCGTCACTAGATGTTTCATAGCGAGTAGTGCGTGTGTTTACCTTGGCACCGCGTGCCATGAAGCAGTAGGTAGGAGTGGAGTCGTTCTTGTCATTTGCGTCGGTGTCGGTGATGCAGTCATTATCTTCAGTGTTGAAGATGGACTTGGCGACGTATGCTGTAGCCAGACTCGCAATGCCAGAATCAGACTCCTCCTCAGACTCCACCTCTGCCTCTTCAGATGCGGACTCCTCCTCTGAATCCATCTCCTTTCCAACAAACGCACGTGCCTTGCCAGATGAGCTCTTCTTGTGTGATGAAGACTTTGATGAAGACTTGGAAGAAGACTTTGAGTATTTCTTCTTCTTCTTGTCGTCAGAATCATATTCCTTGCTCTTCTTCTTCCTTCTGTTCTCATTTTCCCACTGTGGACACTCAGAGATGAAGTGTCCAGTTTTCTTGCACTTGTGACATGTTTTCTTCTTGTAGTCATGAGTAGAAGCTTCATCATTCCTTGAGCTTGATCGTGAAGATTTTCTGAAGCCTTTCTTCTTGGTGAATTTTTGGAACTTCTTCACTAGCATTGCAAGTTCTCTTCCAATGTCTTCAGGATCATCAGAACTGCAGTCAGATTCTTCTTCAGATGAGGAGACAGCTTTTGCCTTCAAGGCGCGAGTTCGCCCATAGTTTGGACCGTAGATATCTCTTTTCTCAGAAAGCTGAAACTCATGTGTGTTGAGCCTCTCAAGTATGTCAGACGGATCGAGTGTCTTGAAATCAGGACGTTCTTGAATCATCAGGGCCAGGATGTCAAACGAACTATCAAGTGATCTCAGCAGCGTCTTGACAATTTCATGTTTGGTGATCTCAGTGGCGCCGAGGGCTTGAAGCTCGTTTGTGATGTCAGTGAGTCTGTCAAATGTGTGCTGGACATTCTCATTGTCATTTCGCTTGAAGCAGTTGAAGAGATTGCGAAGGACACTGATTCTTTGATCTCTCTGGGTTGAGATGCCTTCATTAACTTTGGAGAGCCAGTCCCAGACCAGTTTGGATGTCTTCAAGGCACTCACACGGCCATACTGTCCTTTGGTCAGATGACCACAGATGATATTCTTGGCAGTAGAGTCCAGTTGAACGAATTTCTTGACATCAGCAGCAGTGACACCTTCTCCAGCCTTGGGAACGCCGTTCTCAACGACATACCATAGGTCGACATCAATGGCTTCAAGATGCATGCGCATCTTATTCTTCCAGTAGGGATATTCAGTTCCATCGAAGACGGGGCAAGCAGCGGAGACTTTGATTATCCCTGCAGTCGACACAGCTAAAACTCCAGGTGGTTAAACCGAATCACACAGAACAAGGGAGCACCTCGCTCTGATACCAATTGAAAGTGCGTTATATCGACTAGAGGGGGGTGAATAGGCGATTTTTATGAAAGTCTTCAAAACTTGGGAGTTATGAAGACAAACAGTGAAGATTATGCCTATTACTATGCAGCGGAAGTTAGATTACACTAGCCCAGCCATGGTCATGTATTCAATAGAGTGAAAGCACAGTGACAAACAGCTTCAGTGTAATAAGGATCAAGTAGGAAGAAGTTATGAAGCCAAACAGATCATGCATTCACGTTGTGAAGACAAATGATAAAGCAAGCACGCAATGACTTCACAATGAGTAACAGCAAGAGAAGGAAGTGAAAATGAAACCAGTGACTCGTTGAAGACAATGATATGTTGGACCAGTTCCAGATGCTGTGACAACTGTACGTCTAGTTGGAGCGGCTAGGTATTTAAACCTTAGGACACACAGTCCCGGACACCCAGTCCTGAACACACAGTTCAGGACACCAAGTCCTCACCATAATCTCCCTGAGCTAAGGTCACTTAGTCCTCGCCCAATCACTCTGGTAAGTCTTCAAGGTAGACTCCCAAACCTTCACAGACTTCGTTCACTGGCAATCCACAATGTCTCTTGGATGCTCTGAACGCGACGCCTAACCGTCTGGAGGATTCACAGTCCTCAAGTGTAATAAGTCTTCAGATCACACAGACAAGAAGACTTAAGTGATGCCCAATTTACTCTAGCTCTGGGTGGTTAGGGCTTTTCTCCTCACTAGGAATTTTATTTCAAAGGCTTCGAGGTGGGTTGCTCTCAAACGACAAAAGCCGTGCACTGAAATCTGAGCAGCCAACAGTTTATGGTTGTGGGGTGGGCTATTTATAGCCACTTGGTAACCCGACCTGATTTGTCCGAAATGACCCTGGGTCACTAAGGAACTGACACGTGTCTCAACGGTTAGATTTCGAACTCTCATGGCAACTTTACTTGGGCTACAAGCAAAGCTGACTTGACCGGCTCTGGACAAGATTTGCTCTCATTGTCTTCACTCGAAGACATAGGTTTTTGATTTAGGCATCACTTAAGTCATTCTGACTTGTTTTCCTGGACCCCACTTAACAGTACGGTGGTTCCTATGACTCAACAAAAATAAAAAGAACTACGAAAGATCTATGTCTTCGAGTTCCATAGGCTTCATAACGTGTCTTCTGTTGTCATAGTCTTCAATGTGAATATCTTCATATACCACCTTTGACTTCAATGTCTTCATTCATTTTTAGGGGTCATCTCTGGTAGTAAACCGAATCAATGAGGGACTTCTACCTGTGTTTTCCTGCAATTCTCACAAACACATTAGTCCCTCAACTAGGTTTGTCGTCAATACTCCAAAACCAACTAGGGGTGGCACTAGATGCACTTACATTCATGATCATCATCATTAAATTCCACACTAATTGGTGTAGGTGTCACAGGAACCGGTTTCTGTGATGAATTACTTTCCAATAAGGGAGCAGATACAGTTACCTCATCAAGTTCTACTTTCCTCCCACTCACTTCTTTCGAGAGAAACTCCTTCTCTAGAAAGATTCCAAATTTAGCAACAAAAGTCTTGCCTTTGGATCTGTGATAGAAGGTGTACCCAACAATCTCTTTTGGGTATCCTATGAAGACACATTTTTCCGATTTGGGTTCGAGCTTATCAGGTTGAAGCTTTTTCACATAAGCATCGCAGCCCCAAACTTTAAGAAACGACAACTTTGGTTTCTTGCCAAACCATAGTTCATAAGGCGTCGTCTCAACGGATTTAGATGGTGCCCTATTTAACGTGAATGCAGCTATCTCTAGAGCATAACCCCAAAATGATAGCGGTAAAGCAATAAGAGACATCATAGATCGCACCATATCTAGTAAAGTACAATTACGACGTTCGGACACACCATTACGCTGTGGTGTTCCGGGTGGCGTGAGTTGCGAAACTATTCCGCATTGTTTCAAATGAAGACCAAACTCGTAAATCAAATATTCTCCTCCACGATCAGATCGTAGGAACTTTATTTTCTTGTTACGATGATTTTCAACTTCACTCTGAAATTATTTGAACTTTTTAAATGTTTCAGATTTATGTTTCATTAAGTAGATATACCCATATCTGCTTAAATCATCTATGAAGGTGAGAAAATAACGATACCCGCCGCGAGCCTCAACATTCATTGGACCACATACATCTATATGTATGTTTTCCAACAGATCTGTTGCTCGCTCCATAGTTCCGGAGAATGGTGTTTTAGTCATCTTGCCCATGAGGCATGATTCTCAAGTACCAAGTGATTCATAATAAAGTGGTTCCAAAAGTCCATCAGTATGGAGTTTCTTCATGCACTTTACACCAATATGACTTAAACGGCAGTCCCACAAATAAGTTGCACTATCATTATCAACTCTGCATCTTTTGGCTTCAATATTATGAATATGTGTATCACTACTATCGAGATTCAATAAGAATAGACCACTCTTCAAGGGTGCATGACTATAAAAGATATTACTCATATAAATAGAACAACCATTATTCTACGATTTAAATGAATAATTGTTTCGCATCAAACAAGATCCAGATATAATGTTCATGCTCAACGCTGGCACCAAATAACAATTATTCAGGTCTAAAACTAATCCCGAAGGTAGATGTAGAGGTAGCGTGCCGACAGCGATCACATCGACTTTGGAACCATTTCCCACGCGCATCGTCACCTCGTCCTTAGCCAATCTTCGCTTAATCCGTAGTCCCTGTTTCAAGTTGCAAATATTAGCAACAGAACCAATATCAAATACTCAGTTGCTACTGCGAGCATTAGTAAGGTACACATCAATAACATGTATATCACATATACCTTTGTTCACCTTGCCATCCTTCTTATCCGCCAAATACTTGGGGCAGTTCCGCTTCCAGTGACCAGTCTGTTTGTAGTAGAAGCACTCGGTTTCAGGCTTAGGTCCTGACTTGGGTTTCTTCTCTTGAGCAGCAACTTGTTTGTCGTTCTTCTTTAAGTTCCCCTTCTTCTTCCCTTTACCATTTTTCTTGAAACTAGTAGTCTTGTTGACCATCAACACTTGATGCTCCTTTTTGATTTCTACCTCTGCAGCCTTTAGCATCGTGAAGAGCTCGGGAATTGTCTTATTCATCCCTTGCATATTATAGTTCATCATGAAGCTTTTGTAGCTTGGGGGCAGTGATTGAAGAACTCTGTCAATGACACTATCAACAGGAAGATTAACTCCCAGTTGAGTCAAGTGATTATGATACCTAGACATTTTGAGTATATGTTCACTGACAGAACTATTCTCCTCCATCTTGCAGCTATAGAACTTATTGGAGACTTCATATCTCTCAATCCGGGCATTTTCTTGAAATATTAACTTCAACTCCTGGAACATATCATATGCTCCATGACATCCAAAACGTCGTTGAAGTCCCGGTTCTAAGTCGTAAAGCATGGCACATTGAACTATCGAGTAGTCATCATCTTTACTCTGCCAAATGTTCTTAACATTATCAGCAGCATCTGCAGCAGGCCTGGCACCCAGCGGTGCTTCCAGGACGTAATTCCTCTGTGGAGCAATGAGGATAATCCTCAAGTTACGGACCCAGTCAGTGTAATTGCTACCATCATCTTTCAACTTTGCTTTCTCAAGAAACACATTAAAATTCAACGGAACAACAGCACGAGCCATCTATCTACAATCAACATAGACAAGCAAGAAACTATCAGGTACTAAGTTCATGATAAATTTAAGTTCAATTAATCATATTACTTAAGAACTCCCACTTAGATAGACATCCCTCTAATCCTCTAAGTGATCACGTGATCCAAATCAACTAAACCATGTCCGATCATCACGTGAGATGGAGTAGTTTCAATGGTGAACATCACTATGTTGATCATATCTACTATATGATTCATGCTCGACCTTTCAGTCTCAGTGTTTCGAGGCCATATTTGTTATATGCTAGGCTCGTCAAGTTTAACATGAGTATTCTGCGTGTGCAATGCTACCTCTTGAGCACTGCGTTGGATTTCCTTGAAGAGGAAAGGATGATGAAGCAAAGTAGCGTAAGTATTTCCCTCATTTTTTGAGAACCAAGGTATCAATCCAGCAGGAGGCTACACGCGAGTCCCTCGTACCTGCACAAAACAAATAACTCCTCGCAACCAATGTGATAAGGGGTTGTCAATCCCTTCACGGTCACTTATGAGAGTGAGATCTGATAGATATGATAAGATAATATTTTTGGTATTTTTATGATAAAGATGCAAAGTAAAATAAAAGCAAAGCAAAAAGCAAAGTAAATAAATAAGTATTGGAAGATTAATATGATGAAGATAGACCCGGGGGGCATAGGTTTCACTAGTGGCTTCTCTCAAGAGCATAAGTATTTTACGGTGGGTGAACGAATTACTGTTGAGCAATTGACAGAATTGACCATAGTTATGAGAGTATCTACGTATGATCATGTATATAGGCATCACGTCCGAGACAAGTAGACCGACTCCTGCCTGCATCTACTACTATTACTCCACTCATCGACCGCTATCCAGCATGCATCTAGAGTATTAAGTTCATGGAAACAAAGTAACGCCTTCAGCAAGATGACATGATGTAGAGGGATAAATTCAAGCAATATGATAAAAAAAACCATCTTGTTATCCTCGATGGCAACAATACAATACGTGCCTTGCTGCCCCTACTGTCACTGGGAAAGGACACCGCAAGATTGAACCCAAAGCTAAGCACTTCTCCCATTGCAAGAAAGATCAATCTAGTAGGACAAACCAAACTAATAATTCGAAGAGACTTGCAAAGATAACCAATCATACATAAAAGAATTCAGAGAAGATTCAAATATTGTTCATAGATAATCTTGATCATAAACCACAATTCATCGGTCTCAACAAACACACCGCAAAAAGAAGATTACATCGAATAGATCTCCACAAGAGAGGGGGAGAACTTTGTATTAAGATCCAAAAAGAGAGAAGAAGCCATCTAGCTAATAACTATGGACCTGAAGGTCTGAGGTAAACTACTCACACTTCATCGGAGAGGCTATGGTGTTGATGTACAAGCCCTTTGTGATGGATGCCCCCTCCGCGGAGCTCCGGAACAGGCCCCAAGATGGGATCTCATGGATACAGAAAGTTGCGGCGGTGGAATTAGCTTTTTGGCTCCGTATCTGATCATTTGGGGGTACGTAGGTATATATATAGGAGGAAGGAGTATGTCGGTGGAGCAACAGGGGGCCCACGAGGGTGGAGGGCGCGCCTAGGGGGTAGGCGCGCCCCCCTACCTTGTGGCCTTCTTTGTTTCTTGACGTAGGGTCCAAGTCTCCTGGATCATGTTCATTCCAAAAATCAAGTTCCCGAAGGTTCCATTCCGTTTGGACTCCGTTTGATATTCCTTTTCTTCGAAACCCTAAAATAGGAAGAAAAAAAACAGCAATTCGGGGTTGGGCCTCCGGTTAATAGGTTAGTCCCAAAATTAATATAAAAGTGGATAATAAAGCCCAATAATGTCCAAAATAGTAGATAATATAGCATGGAGCAATCAAAAATTATAGATACGTTGGAGACGTCTCAAGCATCCCCAAGCTTAATTCCTGCTCGTCCTCGAGTAGGTAAATGATAAAAAAGATAATTTTTGATGTGGAGTGCTACTTGGCATAATTTCAATGTAATTTTTCTTAATTGTGGTATGAATATTCAGATCCGAAAGATTCAAGATAAAAGTAGATATTGACATAAAAATAATAATACTTCAAGCATACTAACAAAGCAATCATGTCTTCTCAAAATAACATGGCCAAAGAAAGTTATCCCTACAAAATCATATGGTCTGGCTACGCTCTATCTTCACCACACAAAGTATTTAAAACATGCACACCCCGATGACAAGCCAAGCAATTGTTTCATACTTTTGACATTCTCAAACTTTTTCAATCTTCACGCAATACATGAGTGTGCCATGGATATAACACTATATGTGGAATAGAATGGTGGTTGTGGAGAAGACAAAAAGGGAGAAGATAGTCTCACATCAACTAGGCGTATCAACGGGCTATGGAGATGCCCATCAATAGATATCAATGTGAGTGAGTAGGGATTGCCATGCAACGGATGCACTAGAGCTATAAGTGTATGAAAGCTCAACAAAAGAAACTAGTGGGTGTGCATCCAACTCGCTTGCTCACGAAGACCTAGGGCATTTTGAGGAAGCCCATCATTGGAATATACAAGCCAAGTCCAATAATGTAAAATTCCCACTAGTATATGAAAGTGACAACATAGGAGACTCTCTATCATGAAGATCCTGGTGCTACTTTGAAGCACAAGTGTGGTAAAAGGATAGTAGCATTGGCCCTTCTCTCTTTTCCTCTCATTTTTTTATTTGGGCTTCTTTGGCCTCTTTTATTTATTTATTTATTTTCGTCTAGAGTCTCATCCCGACTTATGGGGGAATCATGGTCTCCATCATCCTTTCCTCACTGGGACAATGCTCTAATAATGATGATCATCACACTTCTATTTAATTACAACTCAAGGATTACAACTCAATACTTAGAACAAGATATGACTCTATATGAATGCCTCCGGCGGTGTACCGGGATATGCAATGACTCATGAGTGACATGTATGAAAGAATTATGAATGGTGGCTTTGCCACAAATATGATGTCAACTACATGATCATGATAAGCAATATGACAATGATGGAGTGTGTCATAATAAACGGAACGGTGGAAAGTTGCATGGCAATATATCTTGGAATGGCTATGGAAATGCCATAATAGGCAGGTATGGTGGCTGTTTTGAGGAAGGTATATGGTGGGTGTATGATACCGGCCAAAGGTGCGCGGTATTAGAGAGGCTAGCAATGGTGGAAGGAAGAAAAGTGTGTATAATCCATGGACTCAACATTAGTCATAAAGAACTCATATACTTATTGCAAAAATCTATAAGTTATCAAAGCAAAGTATTACGCGCATGCTCCTAGGGGGATAGATTGGTAGGAAAAGACCATCGCTCGTCCCCGACCGCCACTCATAAGGAAGACAATCAAAAAATAAATCATGCTCCAACTTCATCACATAACGGTTCACCGTACGTGCATTCTACGGGAATCACAAACTTTAACACAAGTATTTCTCAAATTCACAACTACTCAACTAGCAACTCTTTAATATTACCATCTTCATATCTCAAATCAATTATCAAGCATCAAACTTCTCATAGTATTCAACACACTCATAAGAAAAAATTTACTATTCTTGCATACCAAGCATATTATGATTATTTAAGCAAATTATCATGCTATTTAAGACTCTCAAAATAATCTAAGTGAATCATGAGAGATCAATAGTTTCTATAAAACAAATGCACCACCGTGCTCAAAAAATATAAGTGAAGTACTAGAGCAAAACTATATAACTCAAAAGATATAAGTGAAGCACATAGAGTATTCTAACAAATTCCAAATCATATATGGCTCTCTAAAAAGGTGTGTACAGCAAGGATGATTGTGGTAAACTAAAAAGAAAAGACTCAAATCATACAAGACGCTCCAAGCAAAACACATATCATGTGGTGAATAAAAATATAGCTCCAAGTAACGTTACTGATAGAAGTAGATGAAAGAGGGGATGCCTTCCGGGGCATCCCCAAGCTTTGGCTTTTAGGAGTCCTTATATTATCTTGGGGGTGCCATGGGAATCCCCAAGCTTAGGCTCTTGCCACTCCTTGTTCCATAATCCATCAAATCTTTACCCAAAACTTCAAAACTTCACAACACAAAACTTAAAGTAGAAAATCTCGTGAGCTCCGTTAGCGAAAGAAAACAAAAGACCACTTCAAGGTACTGTAATGAACTCATTATTTATTTATATTGATTTTAAACCTACTGTATTCCAACTTCTCTATGGTTTATAAACTATTTTACTAGCCATAGATTCATCAAAATAAGCAAACAACATACGAAAAACAGAATCTGTCAAAAACAGAACAGTCTGTAGTAATCTATAGCTAGTGCAAGATCTGGAACCCCAAAAATTCTAAAATAAATTGCTGGGCGTGAGGGATTTATCTATTAATCATGTGCAAAAAGAATTAACTAAATAGAACTTTTCAAATAAAAATGGCAGCAGTTCTTGTGAGCGCTAAAGTTTCTGTTTTTTACTGTAAGATTAACAAGACTTCCCCCAAGTCTTCCCAACGGTTCTACTTGGCACAAACACTAATTAAACACAAAAAAACACAACCAAAACAGAGGCTAGATAAATTATTTATTACTAAACAGGAGCAAAAAGCAATGAATAAAAATAAAATTGGGTTGCCTCCCAACAAGCGCTATCGTTTAACGCCCCTAGCTAGGCATAAAAGCAAGGATTGATCTAGGTATTGCCATCTTTGGCAGGCAATCCATAAGTGGCTCTCATAATAGATTCATAAGGTAATTTAATTTTTCTCTAGGAAAGTGTTCCATGCCTTTCCTTAACGGAAATTGGAATCTAATATTTCCTTCCTTCATATCAATAATTGCACCAATCGTTCTAAGGAAAGGTCTACCAAGAATAATAGGACATGAAGGATTGCAATCTATGTCAAGAACAATAAAATCTATGGGCACATAATTCCTATTTGCAACAATAAGAACATCATTGATTCTTCCCATAGGTTTCTTAATAGTGGAAACCGCAAGGTGCAAGTTTAAATAGCAATCATCAAAATCACGGAAACCTAACAAATCACACTAAGTCTTTAGAATCGTTGAAACACTAGCACCCAAATCACACAAAGCATAGAACTCATGATCTTTAATATTAATTTTAATAGTTGGTTCCCACTCATCATAAAGTTTTCTAGGGATAGAAACTTCCAACTCAAGTTTTTCTTCATAAGATTGCATCAAGGCATCAACGATATGTTTAGTAAATGCTTTATTTTGACTATAAGCATGAGGAGAATTTAGCACGGATTGCAACAAGGAAACACAATCAATCAAAGAGAAATTTTCATAATTAAATTCCTTGAAATCCATAATAGTGGGTTTAGCAACATCTAGGGTTTTGATTTCTTCAATCCCACCTTCAACAAATTTAGCATCAAGATCTAAGAACTCCGAATTTTCAGAACGCCTTCTAGGTAAAGGTGGATCATATTAAGTCCCATCATTATCAAGATTCATATTGCAAAACAAAGATTTAATAGGAGACACATCAATAAATTTTATATCTTCATCTTTATTTTCATAGAAATTCGGTTTAGCGGCCATCCTATTAACTAAGGTAGCCTGCTTATCCGAAATTTTGGCAGTCAATTTCTCAAGACGAGCAATTTGGGATCTTAAACCATCAAATTCTTTAGACATATCATCGAGCTCTTTCTTCATAAAACTCATAAAACTTTTCTGTTCATTAAGCTCGTTTCTGAAGAAATTATTATGCTCAAATTGCAAAACCATAAAACTCCTGACATTGCTTTCGATCTCTTCTAACCTTTTAAGGTGAAGATCACCCAATCTAGGTAGAGCCACTGGAACAAACAAGCAATCCAACACACAAGAAAACAAGAAATGGGCAAAAAGAGGCAAATGGAGAAAGAGAGGGAGGATAAAGAGAGAGGGCGAATAAAACAGCAAGGGTGAAGTGGGGGAGAGGAAAACGAGAGGCCAATGACAAATAATGTAATGCGGGAGATAAGGGTATGTGATGGGTACTTGGTATGTTGACTTTTGCATAGACTCCCTAGCAACGGCGCCAGAAATCTTCTTGCTACCTCTTGAGCAATGCGTTGGATTTCCTTGAAGACGAAAGGATGATGCAGCAAAGTAGCGTAAGTATTTCCCTCAGTTTTTGAGAACCAAGGTATCAATCCAGTAGAAGGCTACACGCGCGTCCCTCGTACCTGCATAAAACAAATAACTCCTCGCAACTAACGCGATAAGGGGTAGTCAATCCCTTCACGGTCACTTACGAGAGTGAGATCTGATAGATATGATAAGATAATATTTTTGGTATTTTTGTGATAAAGATGCAAAGCAAAATAAAAGCAAAGGAAAAAAAGCAAAGGAAATAAATAAGTATTGGAAGATTAATATGATAAAGATAGACCTGGGGGCCATAGGTTTCACTAGTGGCTTCTCTCAAGAGCATAAGTATTTTACGGTGGGTGAACGAATTACTATTGAGCAATTGACATAATTGAGCATAGTTATGAGAGTATCTAGGTATGATCATTTATATAGGCATCACGTCCGAGACAAGTAGACCGACTCCTGCCTGCATCTACTACTATTACTCCACTCATCGACCGCTATCCAGCATGCATCTAGAGTATCAAGTTCATGGAAACAGAGTAACGCCTTAAGCAAGATGACATGATGTAGAGGGATAAATTCATGCAATATGGTAAAAAACCCATCTTGTTATCCTCAATGGCAACAATGCAATACGTGCCTTGCTGCCCCTACTGTCACTGGGAAAGGACACCACAAGATTGAACCCAAAGCTAAGCACTTCTCCCATTGCAAGAAAGATCAATCTAGTAGGCCAAACCAAACTGATAATTTGAAGAGACTTGCAAAGATAACCAATCATACATAAAAGAATTCAGAGAAGATTCAAATATTGTTCATAGATAATCTTGATCATAAACCCACAATTCATCGGTCTCAACAAACACACCGCAAAAAGAAGATTACATCGAATAGATCTCCACAAGAGAGGGAGAGAACTTTGTATTGAAATCCAAAAAGAGAGAAGAAGCCATCTAGCTAATAACTATGGACCCGAAGGTCTGAGGTAAACTACTCACACTTCATCGGAGAGGCTATGGTGTTGATGTAGAAGCCCTCTGTGGTGGATGCCCCCTCCGGTGGAGCTTCGGAACAGGCCCCAAGACGGGATCTCGTGGATACAGAAAGTTGTGGCGGTGGAATTAGATTTTTGGCTCCATATCTGATCGTTTGGGGGTATGTAGGTATATATAGGAGGAAGGAGTAGGTCGGTGGAGCAACAGGGGGCCCATGAGGGTGGAGGGCGTGCCTGGGGGATAGGCGCGCCCCTTACCTCGTGGTCTCCTCCTTTGTTTCTTGACGTAGGGTCCAAGACTCCTGGATCATGTTTGTTCCAAAAATCACGTTCCCGAAGGTTTCATTCCGTTTGGACTCCGTTTGATATTTCTTTTCTTCGAAACCCTAAAATAGGCAAAAATAGCAATTGTGGGCTGGGCCTTCGGTTAATAGGTTAGTCCCAAAAGTAATATAAAAGTGGATAATAAAGCCCAATAATGTCCAAAACAGTAGATAATATAGCATGGAGCAATCAAAAATTATAGATATGTTGGAGACGTATCATGCAACTGTTTTGCACCCATTGTATTTGAATGTAGAGCCTATCACACCCGATCATCACGTGGTGTCTCAGCACGAAGAACTTTCGCAACGGTGCATACTCAGGGAGAACACTTATATCTTGATCATTTAGTGAGAGATCATCTTATAATGCTACCGTCAATCAAAGCAAGATAAGATGCATAAAAGATAAACATCACATGCAATCAATATAAGTGATATGATATGGCCATCATCTTCTTGTTCTTGTGATCTCCATCTCCGAAGCACCGTCATGATCACCATTGTCACTGGCGCGACACCTTGATCTCCATTGTAGCATCGTTTTGGTCTTGCCAATTTATGCTTCTACGACTATCGCTACCGCTTAATGATAAAGTAAAGCATTACAAGGCGTTTGCATTCCATACAATAAAGCAACAACCATATGGCTCCTGCTAGTTGCCGATAACTCGGTTACAAAACATGATCATCTCATACAATAAAATTTAGCATCATGCCTTGACCATATCACATCACAACATGCCCTGCAAAAACAAGTTAGACGTCCTCTACTTTGTTATTGCAAGTTTTACGTGGCTGCTACGGGCTGAGCAAGAACAGTTCTTACCTATGCATCAAAACCACAATGTAGTTCGTCAAGTTAGTGATGTTTTAACCTTCTCAAGGACCGGGCATAGCCACACTCAGTTCAACTAAAGTTGGAGAAACTGACACGCACCAGCCACCTGTGTGCAAAGCACGTCGGTAGAACCAGTCTCGCGTAAGCACACGCGTAATGTCCGTCCGGGCCGCTTCATCCAATAATACCGCTGAACCAAAGTATGACATGCTGGTAAGCAGTATGACTTGTATCGCCCACAACTCACTTGTGTTCTACTCGTGCATATAACATCAACGCATAAAACCAGGCTCGGATGCCACTGATGGGGAACGTAGTAATTTCAAAAAAATCCTACACACACGCAAGATCATGGTGATGCATAGCAACGAGAGGGGAGAGTGTGTCCACATACCCTCGTAGACCGAAAGTGGAAGCGTTAGTACAACGCGGTTGATGTAGTCGTACGTCTTCACGATCCGATCGATCAAGCACCGAACGCACGGCACCTCCGATTTTTGCACACGTTCAACTCGATGACATCCCTCGAACTCTGATCCAGCCGGGCTTTGAGGGAGAGTTCTGTCAGCACGACGGCGTGGTGGCGATGATGATGTTCTACCGACGCAGGGCTTCGCCTAAGCACCGCTACGATATGACCGAGGTGGATTATGGTGGAGGGGGCACCGCACACGGCTAAAAGATCCAAGAGATCAGTTGTTGTGTCTATGGGATGCCCCCTCCTCCGTATATAAAGGGGGAAGGAGGAGGGGGTGGCCAAGAGGAGGAGGCACGCCCAAGGGGGGCAATCCTACTCCAAGTAGGTTTTGCCCCCCCCTTTCCTATTCCAACTAGGAGAAGGGGGAAGGAGGAGGTGGAGAGAAGGAAGGAGAAGGGGGCTGATATGTCCATTTTGCATCATGCTTTTATATCGATATTTATTGCATTATGGGCTCTTATTACATGTTATGTCACAATACTTATGCCTATTCTCTCTTATTTTACAAGGTTTACATAAGGAGGGAGAATGCCGGCAGCTTGAATTCTGGGCTGGAAAAGGAGCAAATATTAGAGACCTATTCTGCACAACTCCAAAAGTCCTGAAACTCCATGAAAGTTATTTTTGGAAATAATAAAAAATATTGAGCGGAAGAAGTACATCAGAGGGGGCCCCACCTGGCCACGAGGGTGGGGGCGCACCCTACCCCCAGGGCGTGCCCCCTGCCCCGTGGGCCCCCTGTTGGCTCTCCGGTGGCCATCTTCTGCTATATGAAGTCTTTCATCAAGGGAAAAATAAGAAGCAACCTTTCGGGACGAGACTCTGCCGCCACGAGGCGGAACCTTGGCGGAACCAATCTAGGGCTCCGGCAGAGCTGTTCTGCCGGGGACACTTCCCTCCGGGAGGGGGAAATCATCGCCATCGTCATCACCAACGCTCCTCTCACCGGGAGAGGTCAATCTCCATCAACATCTTCACCAGCACCATCTCCTCTCAAAACCCTAGTTCATCTCTTGTATCCAATTCTTGTCTCCAAGTCCGAGATTGGTACTAGTAGTTTGCTAGTAGTGTTAATTACTCCTTGTAGTTGATGCTAGTTGGTTTATTTGGTGGAAGATCATATGTTCAGATCCTATATGCATATTAATACCCCTCTGATTTTGAACATGAATATGCTTTGTGAGTAGTTACGTTTGTTCCTGAGGACATGGGAGAAGTCTTGCTATTAGTAGTCATGTGAATTTGGTATTCGTTCGATATTTTGATGAGATGTATGTTGTCTAGCCTCTAGTGGTGTTATGTGAACGTCGACTACATAACACTTCACCATTATTTGGGCCTAGAGGAAGGCATTGGGAAGTAATAAGTAGATGATGGGTTGCTAGAGTGACAGAAGCTTAAACCCTAGTTTATGCGTTGCTTCGTAAGGGGATGATTTGGATCCATATGTTTCATGCTATGGTTAGGTTTACCTTAATACTTTTGTTGTAGTTGTGGATGCTTGCAATAGAGGTTAATCATAAGTGGGATGCTTGTTCAAGTAGGAACAGCACTGAAGCAGCGGTCCACCCACATATCAAATTATCAAAGTACCGAATGTGAATCATATGAACGTGATGAAAACTAGCTTGACAATATTCCCATGTGTCCTCAGGGAGCGCTTTTCTCTATATAAGAGTTTGTCCAGGCTTGTCCTTTGCTACAAAAAGGATTGGGCCACCTTGCTGCACTTTATTTACTTTTGTTACTTGTTGCTCGTTACAAATTATCCTATCACAAAACTATCTGTTACCACTTATTTCAGTACTTGCAGAGAATACCTTGCTGAAAACTACTTATCATTTCCTTCTGCTCCTCGTTGGGTTCGACACTCTTACTTATCGAAAGGACTACGATAGATCCCCTATACTTGTGGGTCATCAAGACACTATTCTGGCGCCGTTGCCGGGGAGTGAAGCGCCTTTGGTAGGTGGAATTTGGTAAGGAAAAATTTATATAGTGTGCTGAAATTTACTGTCACTTGTTACTATGGAAAGTAATCTGAGGGGCTTGTTCGGGGTATCTTCACCCCGACCAGTAGAGAAAAGATTTGCTCCTCAACCTACTGAACCTTATGAAAATCAAAATGTTCCCTTTGAAGTTCCTTCGGGTATGTTAGAAAAACTGCTAGCTAATCCTTTTGCGGGAGATGGAACAAAGCATCCTGATGAGCACCTAATCTATGTGGATGAAGTTTGTGGATTATTTAAGCTTGCAGGTATACCTGATGATGTTGTTAAGAAGAAGGTCTTCCCTTTATCTTTTCAGGGAGATGCATCGACATGGTATAGGCTATGTGATGATACGGGGTCATGGAACTACAAATGATTGAAATTGGAATTTCATCAGAAATTTTATCCTATGCATCTTGTTCATCGTGATCGCAATTATATATATAATTTTTGGCCTCGCGAAGGAGAAAGCATCGCTGAAGCTTGGGGGAGGCTTAAATCAATGTTATATTCATGCCCCAATCATGAGCTCTCAAAAGAAATAATTCTTCAAAGTTTTTATGCTCAGCTTTTTGATAACAATCGCACCATGCTCGATACTTCTTCTGCCGGCTCTTTTATGATGAAGACTATTGAATTCAAATGGAATTTATTGGATAGAATTAAACGCAACTCTGAAGATTGGGATCTCGACGAAGGTAAGGAGTCAGGTATGAAACCTAAGTTTTATTGTGTTAAATCTTTTATGGATACCGATGTTTTCCGTAAATTTAGCACTAAATATGGACTTGACTCTGAGATAGTAGCTTCTTTCTGTGAATCTTTTGCTACTTATGTTGATCTCCCCAAGGAGAAGTGGTTTAAATATCATCCTCCCATAGAAGTAAAAGTAGATGCACCTATTAAAGTTGAAGAAAAGACTGTCACTTATAATGATCCTATTGTTCCTACTTCTTATGTTGAGAAACCACCTTTCCCTATTAGAATAAAGGATCATGCTAAAGCTTCAACTGTGGTTCGTAAAAGCAATATTAGAACTTATACACCTCCTGAGCAAGTTAAAGTTGAACCTAATATTGCTATTGTTAAAGATCTCTTGGCTGATAATATTGATGGGCATGTTATTTATTTCTGCGGTGAAACTGCTAGAATTGCTAAACCTTGTGCTAAAGATAAACATAGACCTGTGGTAGGCATGCATGTTATTTCTGTTAAAATAGGAGATCATTGTTATCATGGCTTATGTGATATGGGTGCTAGTGCTAGTGTTATACCTCATGACTTATACAAAGAAATTAAGCATGAGATTGCACCTGCTGAGTTAGAAGATATTGATGTTACAATTAAACTTGCCAATAGAGATACTATATCAGTAATGGGAATTGTTAGAGATGTTGAAGTCTTGTGTGGGAAAACTAAATACCCTATTGATTTTCTTGTTCTTGGTTCCCCACAAGATAGCTTTTGTCCCATTATATTTGGTAGACCTTTCTTAAACATAGTTAATGCTAGGATAGACTGCAAAAAGAATGTCGTTACTATTGGCTTGGGTGATATGTCTCATGAGTTTAATTTCTCTAAATTTAGTAGACAACACTGTGAAGAAGAATTGCCTAGTAAGGATGATTATTGGTCTTGCTTCTATTGCTGTACCTCCTAGTGATCCTTTAGAACAATATTTCCTAGACCATGAAAATGATATGTTTATGAATGAAAGAAGGGAAATAGATGAAGTATTCTTTAAACAGGAACCCATTCTGAAATACAATTTGCCTGTTGAAATCCTAGGGGATCCTCCTCAACCCAAGGTTGATCCCGTGTTTGAGCTTAAACCGTTGCCTGATACTCTCAAATATGCTTATCTTGATGAGAAAAAGATATATCCTGTTATTATTAGTGCTAACCTTTCAGAGCATGAAGAAGAGAGATTATTGAAAACTCTGAAGAAGCACCGTGCTGCTATTGGGTATACTCTTGATGATCTTAAGGGCATTAGCCCCACTCTATGTCAACATAAAATAAATTTGGAGGAAGATGCCAAACCAGTTCGTGATCATCAATGACATCTGAATCCTAAAATGAAAGAAGTGGTAAGAAAAGAAATACTAAAGCTTCTGGAGGCAGGTATAATTTATCCCGTTGCTGATAGTCAGTGGGTAAGTCCTGTCCATTGTGTCCCTAAGAAGGGAGGTATTACCGTAGTTCCTAATGATAAAGATGAATTGATTCCTCAAAGAATTATTACAGGTTATAGGATGGTAATTGATTTCCGCAAATTAAATAAGGCCACTAAAAAAGATCATTACCCCTTACCTTTTATCGATCAAATGCTAGAAAGATTATCCAAACATACACATTTTTGCTTTCTAGATGGTTATTCTGGTTTCTCTCAAATACCTGTGTCAGCCAATGATTAATCAAAGACTACTTTCACTTGCCCTTTTGGTACCTTTGCCTATAGACGTATGCCTTTTGGTTTATGTAATGCACCTGCTACCTTTCAAAGATGCGTGATGGCTATATTCTCTGACTTTTGTGAAAAGATTTGTGAGGTTTTCATGGACGATTTCTCCGTCTATGGATCTTCTTTTGATGATTGCTTGATCAACCTTGATCGAGTTTTGCAGAGATGTGAAGAAACTAATCTTGTGTTGAATTGGGAAAAGTGCCACTTTATGGTTAATGAAGGTATTGTCTTGGGGCATAAAGTTTCTGAAAGAGGTACTGAAGTTGATAAAGCCAAGGTTGATGATATTGAAAAGATGCCATGTCCCAAGGACATCAAAGGTATAATAAGTTCCATTGGTCACGCTGGTTTTTATAGGAGGTTCATTAAGGACTTCTCAAAAATTTCTCGGCCTCTGACTAATTTATTAAAAAAAGATATACCATTTGTCTTTGATTATGATTGTGTAGAAGCATTTGAAATACTTAAGAAAGCATTGATCTCTGCACCTATTGTTCAGCCACCTGAATGGAATTTACCCTTTGAAATTATGTGTGATGCTAGTGATTATGCTGGAGGTGATGTTCTAGGGCAAAGAGTTGATAAGAAATTAAATGTTATTCAATATGCTAGTAAAACTCTAGACAATGCTCAAAGAAATTATTCTACTACTGAAAAAGAATTCTTAGCAGTTGTATTTGCTTGTGATAAGTTCAGACCTTATATTGTTGATTCTAAAGTAACTATTCACACTGATCATGCTACTATTAAATATCTTATGGAAAAGAAAGATGCTAAACCTAGACTTATTAGATGGGTTCTCCTGCTACAAGAATTTGATTTGCATATTGTTGATAGAATGGGAGCTGAGAACCTGAGAGTGCTAGTGATCGACTAGAGGGGGGTGAATAGGCGATTTTTATGAAAGTCTTCAAACCATGGAAGTTTCGAAGACAAACGATAGGAATAAACCTATTATCACGCAGCGGAAGGTAGACTACACTAAGCAAGCCATAGTCAAGTATTCAATGAAGTGAAGCACAATGACTAATAGCAGCTAAGCAGTATAGATCAGGTAGGAAGATAGTGCGAAGCCAATCAGAAAAAGCAGTCACTCAGTGAAGACAAAAGATAATGCAATCATACAATGACTTCACCAGGACCAACTGTAAGAAAAGGGATGGGAAGGATGAAACTAGTGACTCGTTGAAGACAATGATTTGTTGGACCAGTTCCAGTTGCTGTGACAACTGTACGTCTGGTTAGGGAGGCTGAGATTCAACTCAGAAGACCACGTCTTCACCTTATTCCCCTTGAGATAAGGACACCCAGTCCTCGCCCAATCACTCTGGTAAGTCTTCAAGGTAGACTTCCAAACCTTCACAGACCTCGTTCACCGGCGATCCACAATGACTCTTGGATGCTCAGAACGCGACGCCTAACCGGCTAGAGGATTCACAGTCCTCAAGTGTAATAAGTCTTCAGATCACACAGACAGGAAGACTTAAGTGATGCCTAACACTCTTTGGCTCTGGGTGTTTAGGGCTTTATCCTCGCAAGGAATTCTCTCTCAAAGGCTTCGAGGTGGGTTGCTCTCAAACGACAAAAGCCGTGCACTAACTCTGAGCAGCCAACCGTTTATGGTTGTAGGGGGTGGGCTATTTATAGCCACTAGGCAACCCAACCTAATTTGTCCGAAATGACCCTGGGTCACTAAGGAACTGACACGTGTTCCAATGGTCAGATTTCAAACACACACGGCAACTTTACTTGGGCTACAAGCAAAGCTGACTTACCCAGCTCTGGATAAGATTTGCTCTCATTGTCTTCGCTCGAAGACATAGGATTTTGGTTAAGCATCACTTCAGTCATTCTGACTGGTTCTCTTGGACCCCACTTAACAGTACGGTGGTTCCTATGACTCAACAAAGAAGAAAAAGAACGACGAAACAACTAAGTCTTCGCGCTCCATAGTCTTCACACGTTGTCTTCTCTTGTCATAGTCTTCAATGTGAATGTCTTCACATCCCACCTTTGACTTCGATGTCTTCATACATTTTTAGGGGTCATATCCGGTAGGAAAACTGAATCAATGAGGGACTTCTACCTGTGTTATCCTACAATTCTCACAAACACATTAGTCCCTCAACCAGGTTTGTCGTCAATACTCCAAAACCAACTAGGGGTGGCACTAGATGCACTTACAAACTCCCCCTTTTTGGTGATTGATGACAAACTGGTTGAAGTCTTTAGCGGGGAATAAAATATGTGAAATTGTAAAGGATAGGGTATTGTCTTCATAAGTTGCAAGGGCTCCCCCTGAAGATGTGCATATAAGTAATTTGCTTTTGGAATGCAAATGCACATGGCAGGTTTGTACTTGTGGAGATCCTCGTCAACCTATGATGACAATTCATCATGCAAGATATGATGTAACAAAGATAATGACATGCATAATGAAAAATGGATGTCTGCAAAATGATCTAAGTGCGGAATTTATCGTCACACATGCGGAATTTATCATCACATCATAGAATAGCAAATAAGTAGCAGACGACCATCGAGTTTAAGTGTTACAACTCAAAGAACCAAATGTATCGAAAACGAGAGTTGTAAGCACTTGGCAAAAGTAGCAAAAAGTAAAGCAACCACCCATATTGACCCGCCTGAAGACTATCAACTCATATGCTTCTCCCCCTTTTGTTAGTGAGGACCAAAAAGGTTTGAAGACATGGAGTGCCTACTCGTTCCCATGCGGTGCAGGCGAGGCAGCAGGGTCGTCGTTGAGATCCGGTGGTGCAGAAGAACTTGGTGCAGTGTCGACACGCGCTGAAGTTGGAGGAGGTGAAGTTGCATCATCTTGGTCATCGATGACTCTGGAATTTACGGTCGCAGCTGAGGACGAGTAGTCAGAGTCTTCAAGTGAGGGAGTCCAACGCAAGTGAGCATTTCTGGGAGGAGTTGAGTCAAACTTGAACCGTTCGGTGAAGCCATCGTCTTGCAGATCAGCTTCAGCACTGAGTAGGGTCAAACTCTTCCACGACCTCCGACAGGTTTCATGAGTGACAAAGGCATTCTTGGTGGCAAGATTGCGAATGCGGTTGACATCCACCAAGAGGCTTTGCATCTGACGCTTAAGCCAGTCGTGATGTTTGTCCTGTTTCTGATGCAGCGCGACGAGAAGCTCTCGGTCATTTAGGACACGAGATCGTCTTTGAGGCCTTTGCGCAATGGTGCTGCCAGTGGCGTCAGTTTGAGCGCGAGGGGCACGTGTGTTTCTAGCAAGGGGATAAACACGAGAAACTGCTGGAACTCCTTCAATGGGCTGGGTGAAACTTTGGTGATCAAAATTGTGAAGATAAATGGGATCCTTAGCAAGCTCTGGGTAAATAGCTTCAACTGACAGATCAACCTCGGGCAAGAATATAAGATGATTGCACGCAGACGGCTGATAGTTGAAGGCTGAGTGACACTTAATCAGACGCATGACCCATGGAGCATAGAATTTCAGCCCAAAGATGTCGGAGCCGGATGCAGCCAACTGCCTGATGAAGAAGTCTTGAGCATTGAAGCTGATGCCATTGAAAATATAGAAAACCAAAGTCTTCATTGCTCCTTCAAGCTTCGCTGCAGATGAGTGTCCTTTGACAGGCCATAGAGTCTTCCTGATGATATGGTAAATGGTGCGAGGCAGGTACTCTAGGTCTTCAACAAAGAACTCAGACGGGTATTCAGCGTCGTGAGGCAGAGGCTTCATCATGCTCGGCATTTGACTCATGTTGGGTTCTGGCTTCTGAAATATGCTTTCCAAGGCATTTTGGTGTTGTTGACAACCTGGTTCATAGTATTCACTAGGAGTGGGCAGACCTGTGAGCTCAATGATATCAAGAGCTTTAGCTTCATGATGGACATTGCATGTCATCCACTCAAGGACCCAAGTCTTTGGATCCCTGGTGTAGCCTCGAATGTGGAGAGTTGCATAGAACTGGAGCAGAAGCTCTTCATTCCAGTGCTCCTTGTCAGTGACAAACTGCAACAGTCCAGCATCTCTGAAGCAATCTAACGCTTCTTCAAGGCAGGGCAGGTCAGCTATAGCTTCAGAGTCTAGGCGCATATGTGGAAATATGCGCCCTTGATTGTATAGAATGCAGGAATAGTAGCTGCGCTGCTAATAGCTCCAGAACCGATCTGAGGAAATGCGAGGTCTGGTATAAGGATTCTTGGAGCTGTTGAAGAAGGTATTATGTCCCACGAAGCCATTGACATTGAAGACCCCAGGTGAAGTGGCAGTGCCTGGGAATCATGGAAGTCTTGGCTTTGGTTTTTGGACTTGAGGTCTGTGCTCGACGTGATACTGAAATTGTGGACCAGCAGCAGGCGGAGGAGTCAGAATGGGCCATCGGACCATAATAGGCTGACCACGATCAAATGCCAGCTCCATTGTGTGAGGTCTTGGAGGGGGAACTGGAGCATTGGCATTGTCTTCATGGGCTTCAGGGGCCACATTTGCTTCAGGTGCATGGACTTCTGGCACCGCAGTAGCTTCAGGCACCACATTAGCTTCAGCCATGACCACGTCATTGGCTTCAGTGTTGATATTGGTGGTCGCCTCAGGATTGTTCACCTCCACTTCAGGAGCTGGAGGGTCGGTCACGTTCTCCTGAGAAAAACATCTTGGTGGGATGGGGGTGTGGCAACTCTTTCTGCTTCAACTCTTGGTTCTTCTTCATCGGCTGATGCAGCCGGAATATCTTCAGCCATTTTGGCTTCAGATTTAGACACATGCACAGTGGGAGTGAATTGGGGCCTTGGTCCTTTGCGAAGCCTGCGTAATGCTGGCGACGCTTGTGGAGATGGAGTGTGGGCCACAAAGTCATCGTCATCTTGCACTGGTGAGGTAGCTTGCGGTTGGGGAGAGCTTGGGTGTCTTGTTGTTGTGGGTGATCAGCCCACGATGCATCCTAAGCAGTTGGCGTCAGAGGACGGCCAATGCTGATGAGTTCGCTGTGCGTGAGCACATGCGATGATACCAACTGGTTCTCGATCTGAGGAAGGACTTCATCATCTTCAACATTGTCGTGAGGACCAATGTCTTCAGCTGCGGTGGGGTCAACAGCTGGATTGTCTTCAGCTTCAGGAGCCTCTGTGGAAGCAGGCTCATGAACTATAAACTGGCGCTCTCGATGTTCAGACTCAGGAAGAGCCACTGAGATTGGCTCGATATTAAGGGGCTCCGTGGGAGCAGCCCGATCTCCCTTCTTGGTTTTGCGTTTCTTGGTTGGAGGAGCATCATCCGTAGTGCCCTTGGTTTTGCGTTTTCTGGCTTCAGCTTCAGCAGCCCTTGTTTTCTTCAGTTCAGAATCCACTGTGGGGACCTTAGGCTTCGAGCCTGTCATACTAGCTGGGAAGACAATTGGATGTACTTCCTACCTTGGTGCTTCAGGTTCTGCCACAGCTGGCTTCTTCTTCTTGGCCGCCATTCGGGGTCGATCCCTGGTCGCCCCAAGGCCTTGCGCTTTTCAGCCTCATTGTATCCTTGGACACATTTAGCTGCAAGATATTTCATGCGCTCACGAGAACCCTTGGCTTCTTCGCGTTTGGTTCGGAAAGCTTCCTTAAGCTCATGCATCATGGTCTGGAAGTTCTGAATGTCTTCAACATTGAGCTTGGCCATGTGCATCTTGAACTGAGCCTTTTCATAATCGATCTTATGCTTCAGTTCAACAATCTTCTGAGCTAGAGCCAGCTCAGCAGCAATGGCTCCGTGGAAGGCGACGCTCAGGCCAATCGGAAGCTGAAGATCATCAAAGCTGACATTTGGGCTGTCAAACCACTCATCAATGAATGTGTTGATGATTTCAACATCAAAGAGAGGAAGGTCATTGAAGATTTCTGCCTCTTGCTTGCTCTTGATCAACTGCTCAAGAGCATCATCGCCAAGATCGTCGTCGTTGGACAAATCAATGGCGTCATTGCGCAGAATAGCAGCAGCGGTCAGTGCTTGGCTAGTGGGTTGCAAGGGCAACTTCACTTTGGAGGGCTTGGAGATGCGTGACAAATCTTCAGACTGCACACTGTGTTCAGGAGGTGCAGTGGCCAGAGGCTTCGCTCGTAAGACTTTTGGTGCTGGGGCAGGCTTTGAAGCTTTAGGCTTCTTCAGCTTCTTTGGCTTCGGTGGTGCAGGTGCTTCGTCAGATTCAGCATCGTCTGCAGGTTGATCCACGACTGCCCCTTGAACCATAATATGAGTGATGAGACCTTCTAGGTTGTAGAAGGGCCCAACCAGATTGGGTTTAGCTTCTCGTGTGCCGTCAGCACGTGGCATAGAGGGGCTAGGGTTGAAGTCTAATCCCAATGACTTCTTGTTTTCCTTGGCGGAGTTCTGTGCAAACTGATAGTTGCGCTTGAAGAGATTGTCTTCGCGACACCATAACAGAGAGGATGGGTCGGCATTAGCAGGTTGAGGTTCACGAAGCATGCAGGGGTAAAAGCCTTGAGCAATAGCTTCGTACTTTGATTTGGGCTAAACACCTTTGTATATGATATCTCCCCAGGGGCCCTTAATGGCACTCTTCTCAGCATATTCGTCGGTGATGAATCTGTACTTGAACCATTCCTCTGCCCAATGTCTTCGAATCCATTGGATTCGGTTCTTGCGTTCTCCATAGGTCTCTTCTGGATCTGACTTGTATAGCTCATAGAGATCTGGTGGCAGGTCCTTAGCAGTGTTCCCACGACGCTGTCTGCCCCCCTTTCTTGTAGATTTTTCTGATGCCATGAAGTTTAAACTGAAAGGCTTCAAAACTGTCAAAGTCTTCTATCTACTGGTCAGACAAGAACTGGCTTCAGGAGAATTTATATGATGCTGTAAGAATTCTGCAAATGAATGCAGACTATGAGAACCAAGGGATTCTCCCACGGACATGTACCTGTGACAGCATTAAGGTGCGAGGGAAGGGGAAGAGGTCATATGCATTCTCAAAAGATTTTGAAGATAAATCAGTTTAGAAGACATTGACCTCATAGTGCGAAGACATTCACTCATAGATAGAGAGTTGGTTCCAGATTTGTACGAATCCTTGAATAAGTACAAGTGAGGAATCTAACTACTTTGTGAAGCATAAATGAACATACTAGGCATATTATGAGATGCAGTATGAAATAGATCCAACTTGTGTGAACAGAAACTGCTTGTGGTAGAAAGTGATGAATCTATAGGATCAAAGGGGCTGTAAAAAGGAGGTTTTATTTACCACACGAAGAACTGCTAGACGGAGTGGAAGGGGAGGCCGAGCAGTTCAATCGTCCGTGCCCTAACTTGGCGACGGAGGACACCTACGGCGACGGCGGAGAAGACGATGTCCGCGGCCGGCGTGAAGACGGCGTTGGTGAGGTTGCGGCAGCTAAGCGCTTCGTCGCCGGCATCATCGAGGGCTAGTGGTGGCGCTAGGGTTTGTGCGAGAGTGGAAGAAAGGATAATGACTGTGGTGAGGCGTGTATTTATAGGGATAGGGACAGCACAGTGTTATTACACAGGTACCCCTGGCGATTCACATCTGAAGGACATGTGGCTATCATGCAACACATCGGAGGTTGTTCCATGTTCCCACGCACGCCTGGATTGTCGGGTGGGCGTTCCCACTTCTGTGGGTTTCAGGTGAAAGGATTTAGCATTGAAAATGGATTAATGTTTGTCTCTGTGTCTTCTGCTGACAAGGATGTAGAGAAGACATTTTGACAGTGTCAATAGAATGCATATGATTTGGATAGATAGACTTAGGAAAGAAGCATAGATGGGTCAGGGTCCGATCACATTCACTTAGTTCGAAAGATTCAGCAAGAAGCCATAGCTATAAGTGAATGTTGTCGAGGACAGAAACCAAATCATTAAGTTGAAGATAAACAGGAGAACTTTTAATCAGTGAAGACAAACAAAATGCGAAGACTTTGCAAATGTAATGCCATGAGATAGACACTTCAAAGGGAAAAATGTTGGTGGTGGCGTTACCCACCGTATAGGAAATATTAGACCCAGACACGGCGCACAATTATCGTGGCGCTCCGAAGTCAACTTCCACATTAATATATTCACACTCAGAATGTAAGTCTTCATTGTTTGAAGATATACTTTACTTCGTGTGTTGCACATCTAAGTCATCAACATGCTTAAGTGTTAGGATGTGTGCCTGGTCACATGACATTTGAGGATTCCAAGATATTTAGCACACACCATAACTTGCAAAACCTCTTCTCATCCAAGGGCTTGGTGAAGATATCTGCCAATTGCTCTTCAGTGTTGACGTGTATGATATCAATATCTTCCTTCATAACATGATCTCTGAGAAAGTGATGACGAATTTCAATGTGCTTTGTCTTCGAGTGCTGAACTGGGTTGTTGGAAATCTTGATGGCGCTTTCGTTTTCACAGTAGAGTGGCACTTTCTTCAGATGAATGCCATAGTCTTTGAGTGTTTGCTTCATCCATAGAAGCTGAGCGCAGCAAGATCCAGCAGCAATGTATTCAGATTCAGCAGTGGAGAGAGATACACAGTTCTACTTCTTTGAAGACCAACATACAAGTGATCGTCCCAGAAAATGACATGTGCCTGATGTATACTTGCGATCCACCTTGTCACCAGCATAATCAGCATCCGAGAATCCAACTAGATCAAACTCTGAGCCCTTTGGATACCATAATCCTAGTGTTGGGGTGTGAGCCAAATATCTGAGAATTCACTTCACAGCTAAGTGATGTGATTCCTTTGGTGCCGCTTGGAACCGGGCACACATGCAAACACTAAGCATAATATCTGGCCTAGATGCACATAAATAAAGCAAGGAACCAATCATGGAGCGGTATACCTTTTGATCGAACTCTTTACCATTGTCGTCGGGACCCAGATGGTGTTTGGCTGGCATTGGCGTCGTATAGCCTTTGCAGTCTTGCATTCCAAATTTCTTCAGGTAATCTTTGAGGTATTTCTCTTGAGATATAAAAATGTCGTTGCGTTGCTGATGTATTTGAAGACCAAGGAAGAACTTCAGCTCACCCATCATGGACATCTGATATTGCTCTTGCATCATATATCCAAACTCTTCACTGTATTTCTGATTAGTGCAGCCAAAGATAATGTCATCCACATATATTTGGCACACAAACAGTTCACCGTCATATGTCTTCATGAAGAGAGTGGGATCGAGAGAACCAGGTTTGAAGCCTTTGCTCTTCAGGAAGTCTTTGAGTGTGTCATACCAATCCCGAGGGGCTTTTTTGAGGCCATACAGTGCCTTGTTGAGCTTGTACACCATGTCAGGATGTTTTGGATCTTCAAAGCCAGGCGGTTGTGCAACATACACTTCTTCTTCAATCTTGCCATTGAGAAAAGCGCTCTTCACATCCATTTGATATAGAATAATGTTATGATGATATTCATAGGCCAGCAGTATGCGTATGGCTTCAAGCCTAGCCACCGGAGCAAATGTTTCATCGAAGTCAATCCCTTCAACTTGAGTGTATCCTTGAGCAACGAGACGAGCTTTGTTTCTGACAACTTGACCATGCTCATCTTGCTTGTTGCGATATATCCATTTAGTGCCTATTATATTGTGCTTACGAGGATCAGGACACTTACCAGTTCCCAAACATTATTAGCTCAAACTGTTGGAGCTCTTCTTGCATGGCTTGAATCCATTCAGGTTCCATGAAGGCTTCATCAACTTTCTTGGGTTCAGATATTGAGATGAATGCGAAGTGCCGCCAGAAGTTAGCTAGCTGTGTTGCCCTTGAACGAGTGAGTGGACCTGGTGCATTGATGCTATCAATTATCCTTTCAATCTGTACTTCATTTGCAACACGAGGATGGACAGGACGAAGATTTTGCTCTTGCTGATCATTGTCATCGTTAGAAGGATTGTCTTCAGGCTGAGCATTGTCTTCAGGTTGATCAGGTGCAGAGATGATAAGTTCCTCCTCAGCCTGAGCTTCAGATGGTATGATTTCTCCAGTTCCCATAAGTTTGATTGATTCACTGGATGGAACTTCATCTAGCACATTTGGCAGGTGCTCTCTTTGCGAGCCGTTAGTCTCATCGAACCGCACATCCACAGTTTCAACCACTTTATAGTGAAAGAGGTTGAAGACTCTGTAGGAGTGCGAATCCTTTCCATATCCAAGCATAAAACCTTCATGTGATTTCGGTGCAAATTTTGAAGTGTGATGTGGATCCTTCATCCAGCACCTGGCACCAAATACTCTCAAGTAACTGACATTTGGCTTCTTGCCAGTAAGGAGTTCATAGGATGTCTTGTTCAGAAGCTTGTGAAGATAAACACGATTGATGATATGGCATGCAGTATCAATGGCTTCAGGCCAGAACTTTCTTGGAGTCTTGTATTCATCAAGCATCGTCCGGTCCATCTCAATAAGTGTTCTGTTCTTGCGTTCCACAACGCCATTTTGCTGCGGCGTGTACGGAGCTGAGAATTCATGTGTGATGCCCAAAGTATCAGGATAAGTGTCTAGGCCAGTGTTCTTGAATTCAGTGCCATTGTCACTTCTGATGTGCTTGATCTTGACGCCATAGTTGTTCATGGCTCAATTGGCGAAGCGTCTGAAGACATCCTGCACTTCAGTCTTGTAGAGGATTATATGCACCCAAGTATATCTTGAATAATCATCAACAATGACAAACCCATAGAGACAAGCGGTAGTAGTAAGAGTTGAGTAATGAGTGGGACCGAAAAGATCCATGTGGAGCAGTTCGAAGGGTTGAGTCATTGTCATGATTGTCTTCGAGGGATGCTTGGCCCTCGTCATCTTTCCTGCTTCACAGGCACCGCATAAGTGATCTTTCTTGAACTTGACGCCTTCGATGCCTATGATATGCTTCTTCTTTGCAAGGGTGTGCAGGTTCCTCATGCCAGCATGCCCTAGCCTCCGATGCCAGAGCCAGCATTCAGAAGCTTTTGCTAGAAGACATACGGCAAGTTGTGGTCCTGCTGAGAAATCTACCACGTACAAATCATATTTCCGATACCCTTCAAAGACTAGAGACTTGTCAGATTCCATTAGAACAAGGCAACGATATTTTCCAAACATCACAATCATGTTCAAATCGCAAAGCATTGAGACAGACATTAAGTTGAAACCAAGGGATTCAACAAGCATGACTTTATCCATGTGTTGATCCCTTGAGATTGCAACTCTACCTAGACCCAATACCTTGCTTTTACCAGTGTCAGCAAATGTGATGTGACTTTTGTCAGATGGACGTAAGGTTGAGTCCATGAGAAGACTTCACTTGCCAGTCATGTGATTAGTACACCCACTATCAATAATCCACTTTGAATCAGCTGGTGTCGTACCCTACAGTGCAGTTAGGGGGTAGGCTTCACGAAGAGAATTGTGAAGCATAAACATTTGACGAGCAAGTGGATTATGAAAGCTTAGATCGAGGTTAGGACTGATAGGGAAAGTAGCAAGCAACTCAGGAAGAAAATACATAATAAGACCATTTGGGCATTTGATCTTGCGCCCTACAAGATGTTTAAGGTCCCCAGCAATAGCTTCAAACGAATTTGATTGTCGGCAGGAGACCTTTCCCTGCAAAAGAGAGTTATGCTTTCTTAGCCACCCACATCTTCAAGGGTGGCTTCGAAGCAATGAGTCTAAGTGCAGCATCTGAGAATTTTGGCTTTGGAGCCCTAGCAAAAAGTCTTGCACGTGGACAATAGTACTCATAAGAATAAGCAGAGTAGTTCTTGGTCTTATGAACATGGCGGTTTGATGAAACGCGCTCATATTTATAGGCCTGGGTATGGCTTCCCTGCAAAACATTTGCATTAGTGTGACTCAGGTGAGTCCTTTGTCTGTATGAAGCCTTTGGACCATATGAAGCCTGTGGTCTGGGTTTGTCTTCTTCACTTGTGGTGTCATGATGACATTCACAGGAAGATTCTCCAGCAACCTTTTCGGCACCCAGACTTTCTTCACAGGTGGCCCATTCCTGCAGTTAGTACCAATATACCTGGCAAACACTTCACTGATTCTTAAACAGTTTATAGTTTGCATCAAAGGATTCATCAATAACAATGGGATTAGCACAATTGAAGCCTGACATGGTGGATGGATCCACTGAGGGTTCCTTTGCAGCAACCCATGTGGTTTTGGGGTACTGCTCAGGTTTCCAGTAAGAGCCATCAACATTCATTTTCCTCTCGAACCCAAGACCCTCTTTTCTAGGGTTTCGGTTCAAGATCTGCCTTTTGAGGACATCACATAGTGTCTGATGCCCTTTGAGACTTTTGTACATCCCTGTTTCAAGCAATGTCTTCAACTGTAACACCCTCGATGCGACTATAGCTCCCACGTGTCGAGGCACGACTTAGAGATATAATCGCATTGAAGGCATATGTCACAAGTTAGGCAATCTTCACAACATCCCATGTAATAAGATAATAAAAAGGGAGATAACATAGTTGGCTTACACTCGCCACGTCAATCAAGTGCATAAATAACATTACATCATCCAAACACTCATGGCCCGACTACGGCGCCAAAATAAAAGAGAACCCAACATGCGACACGGTCCCAATCACCCCCAACTGGGCACCACTACTGATCATCGGGAAAGGAAACATAGTAACGTTGAGAGTCTTCGTCGAACTCCCACTTGAGCTCACACGCGTCTGCTGGAGCGGAATCATCAGGCCCTGCATCTGGTGTCATAGTAATCTGTGAGCCACAGGGACTCAGCAATCTCGCACCCTCGCGATCAAGACTATTTAAGCTTATAGGTATGGCAAGGTAAATATAAGTGGAGCTGCAGCAAGCGACTAGCATATATGGTGGCTAACTTATTCGCAAAGGAGAGCGAGAAGAGGAGGCAAAGCGCGAGCGAGAAACTAGAGAGCAACCTGCGCAAACATTACTCCAACACCGTGTCCACTTCCCGGACTCCGCCGAGAAGAGGCCATCACGGTAACACACTCAGTTGATTCATTTTAATTGAATTAAGGTTCAAGTTATCTACAACCAGACATTAACAAATTCCCATCTGCCCATAACCGCGGGCACGGCTTTCGAAAGTTCAATCCCTGCAGGGGAGTCCCAACTTAGCCCATGACAAGCTCTCACGGTCAACGAAGGAATAGACCTCCTCCCAAGACGTTCCGATCAGACTCGGTATCTCGGTAATTCAAGACACTTCGACAAGTTAAAACAAGACCAGCAACACCGCCCGAATGTGCCGACAAATCCCTATAGGAGCTGCACATATCTCGTTCTCAGGGCACACTCAGATAGGTCAAGCTACGAGTAAAACCAACCCTCAAGTTTCCCCGAGGTGGCCCCGCAGGCTGCCCGGTTCGGACCAACACTCAGAGGGAGCACTGGCCTGGGGAGGGGGTTAAAATAAGATGACCCTTGGGCTCCGGAAACCCAAGGGAAAAAGAGGCTAGGTGGCGAATGGTAAAACCAAGGTTGGGCATTGCTGGAAAAGCTTTAATCAAGGCGAACTATCAAGGGGTTCCCATTATAACCCAACCGCGTAAGGAACGCAAAAACCGGGAACATAACACCGATATGACGGAAACTAGGGCGGCAAGAGTGGAACAAAACACTAGGCGAGAGGCCGAGCCTTCCACCCTTTACCAAGTATATAGATGCATTAAGGTAACATAGCAATATAATGATATCCCAACAAGTAAATAAATGTTCCAACAAGGAACGGCCTCCAATCTTCACCTGCAACTAGCAACGCTGTAAGAGGGGCTGAGCAAAGCGGTAACATAGTCAATCAACGGTTTGCTAGGACAATGGTGGGTTAGAGGTTTGACATGGCAATTTGGGAGGCTTGCAATCAAGTGGTAGGCATCGTAGCAATGGCATAGCAAAAGAGCGAGCAAACTAGCATAGCAAAGATAGTAGTGATTTCGAGGGTATGATCATCTTGCCTGCACAGTTGTCAGAATTGACTGGATCCTCAAAAGCAAACTCAACGGGCTCCTCGCTAGTGAACTCGTCTCCCGGCTCTACCCAAACAAGACAAACAAGCAACAAGGATACAATCAACCATGTGCAAACTTAAACAACACAATGCAAAGATAATATGCTATGCGGGATGCGATGCGGGATGCAAAATGCAAGATATGACAGGAAATTCATGAACCTGGCCTCAACATGGAAAACCAAGTGTGCCACTGGAAAGATGAGATGAAATCGCTTGAAAACGATATAAAGAACGCCGGAATCGGAGTTACGGTTTGGAAATGGCAAGCGATTCAAAAACTACACCGGTCTGCGATTTACAGCAAGTACGCATCTAAATGCAATGAGATGAACATGCTACAGAACCCAAACATAACATCAAAATACATGGCAGGGAATCATTCAAGATGCTTAACAAAAGTCTAGCACTGAGCTACGGCCAAATCATCCATTAACAGGTTCAAACAAGCATGGCAAAAACGCAAATGGTAAAACAGATCTCAGACTTAGTGAAATTAACACTTGTCTGGAATTTCAGATCATATAGCCCTCTTCGGAGCAACAAAACAACATGCTACAGGACCTGAACATGACAAAGAAAGACATGGCATGGAGCTACGCAACAAGCTTAACAAAAATCCCTTAGTGACCTTGAGCCAAAAGGGATCACAAAATATACTAACAAGCACACGAACATAGCAAAAACATAATCAGTTTCAGACTTAGTGAAAAACTGGGACATGCTGAAACATAACTCACGAAGGCATGTTTACGAGCTCGATGCACTCACTACGGTGCAAGTCATGGCAAGACAAGCATACATCCCTTAATAAGGCACAAAATTCAAGCTATACATGGCAAGAACAATGGCATAGCATGCACGGATCAACTACAATAACATCGGCAAAATCGCAAACAAGTTGACGATCTGCCCAGATTCGCAACGAAGCAAAAGTAGAGCTCGATTGACTCAAGCTAGGGTGCTCCATAACTGCAAACAAAGCCATGGATGGATAGAGTACTACAATATTAACAAAACTCCTTTACTGATCATCCTCAAGAGAGGCACGGATCACTAGGAAACAACGTGAACATATGGCATCATGAGATAAACAACCCCAGGACTTAGTGAAATCACTAAGTCCCTGAAAACAGAATTAGCAAGTGCACCACTTTGCAAGCTTGCACAATTCACCACACACATCCTAAAAATACATGGGTTGCACCTCTGGAAAGATGACAAAACCCTCAACAAAACACATGTAGAACTCACGGGCATAGCATGCACACATTAATCATGGCAAAAATGACAAAAATGCTAAATGGAGTAGCAGATCTGACAATTAACTCAAGTAGCCCTCTTCTAACAGCATTTCGGGCACCAATATGAGCTCAAATGAAAATTATGCAATGGAATGAAATGATGTACCCTCTGAGATGAACATTTTGATCTGCTATATGCATGAATCGGAGCTACGGAGGCAAAGTTACGGGGCCTCGAACAGGAGCATATGGACTGAAAATCCTGGGACTTAGAGAAAAAATGACCTAGGTTTCCAGATCTGGATCTCGCGCATGGGAACCGAGGCAAAATCCGGCGGCACTGTTCACGATGGCGGCGGCGGGCGCGGAAGTCGAGGACAGCGGGGACGAGGACGGCGGCCGGTGGAGGCGAGGTCGCCGGGGGCCGGGGCAGCGGAGCAGGGCCCCGCGGCGGCCGGAGCTAGGACCAGCCGGAGCTAGGGGCGACTCCGGCGGGCTCCTGCGGCGGCTCGGGCGGTGCCGGACCAGGGCGGCGCGGCGGGCTGCGGCCAGTCGGTGGCGAGCGGCGCGCGGCGGGCTGCGGCCAGCCGGCGGCGAGCGGCGCACGGCGGCTCAGGTCGCCTCGGGCGGCCGGGCGCGAAGAGGAGGGCGGCGCGGCTTCGGTAGGCGGCGGCGGGGCGATTCGGGCCGGGAGGGCCGGATGCGGGCCGCTCCGGGCCGGCGGCGGAGGGAGTGGCGCAGGCCACGTGGCAGCGTGCTAGTGGCTGGCGGCGGCGGCGCACAGGTCGGACAAGTCCGACCCGGCGCGGACGTTGTCCGGCGGCGCGAGGAGGAGCAGATCTAGGGTTTTGGGGAGGGGGTTCCGGAATTTGGAATGGGGGTGTATATATAGGCATAGAGGGAGCTAGGAGAGTCCAAATGAGGTGCGGTTTTCGGCCACACGATCGTGATCGAACGCTCTAGGACATGGAGCAGAGTTAGGTGGGTTTTGGGCCAAATTGGAGGGGTGTTGGGCTGCAACACACACGAGGCCTTTTCGGTCCCTCGGTTAACCGTTGGAGTATCAAACGAAGTCCAAATGGTACGAAACTTGACAGGCGGTCTACCGGTAGTAAACCAAGGCCGCTTGGCAAGTCTCGGTCCAATCCGGAAATGTTTAATCCCCACACACGAAAGAAAGCTAGAAATGACCACCGGAGGAGAACGAAGCGCCGGAATGCAAGACGGACAACGGGGAAAAAGCTCGAATGCATGAGATGAACATGTATGCAAATGCAATGCACAAGATGACATGATATGAGATGCATGGCAACGACAACAACACACGGAGGCAAAAATCCGAACCCGAGGAAATAAATATAACTTAACGCTGGAAACGGCAAGAGTTGGAGTACAAAAAGGGAAAGTTACATCCGGGGTGTTACAACACTCCACCACTACGAAAGGATCTCGTCCCGAGATCTAGGACTGAAAGAACGCCGGGTACTCAGAACGGAGGTGATCCTCGTGTTCCCAGGTAGCTTCACGGTCGGAATGGTGTGACCACTTGACTTTGAGAAATTTTATTGACTTGTTGCGAGTCTTGCGTTCAGTCTCTTCAAGAATAGCAACTGGGTGCTCACGGTAAGAGAGATCTTCTTGGAGCTCAATGTCCTCGAAGTTGACGGTGCGGTCAGGAGTCTTGAAGCACTTTCGAAGCTGACAGACATGGAACACTTCATGAACATTTGCAAAGTTTGAAGGAAGCTCGAGTTGATAGGCGAGATCGCCTCTCTTGCTGACAATCTTGAAAGGTCCCACGTATCTAGGGGCAAGCTTCCCTTTGATACCGAAGCGACGAGTACCTTTCATAGGAGAGACGCGGAGGTAAACATGATCTCCGATCTCGAAAGCCAAATCACGGTGCTTACTATCATAGTAGCTCTTCTGGCGGGATTGGGCTGCTTTGAGGTTATCATGAATAAATTTGCACATTTCTTCTGCTTCTGTGATTAAGTCATTACCCAAAAGCTGACGTTCACCGGTTTCAGACCAGTTGAGAGGGGTACGGCACTTCCTGCCATACAGAATTTCAAAAGGGGCCTTGCCCGAATTTTCTTGAAAACTGTTGTTGTAGGAGAATTCAGCATAAGGAAGACAATCCTCCCACTTCATGCCGAAGGAGATTACACAAGCCCTGAGCATATCTTCAAGAATCTGGTTGACACGCTCGACTTGACCACTTGTTTGAGGATGGAAAGCTGTGCTGAAGCGGATGTTAGTGCCCATGGCCTTCTGAAAAGAATCCCAAAACTTCAAGGTAAAGATGCTGCCACGGTCTGAAGAGATCACTTGAGAAATACCGTGCAGAGAGACAATACAAGAGGTATAGAGTTCCGCCAATTGAGCTGCAGTGATCGACTCTTTGATAGGCAGAAAGTGAGCCACTTTGGTGAGTTTGTCGATGACAACAAATATAGCATCATTGCCACGCTTGGACTTTGGAAACCCAGTCACGAAGTCCATTTCAATGTGGTCAAACTTCCATTCTGGAATGGCAAGAGGTTGGAGGAGACCTGCTGGCCTTTGGTGTTCTGCCTTCACTCTTCTGCAGACATCACATTCATTCACGAATTGAGCGATCTCGCGCTTCATTCGAGTCCACCAATAAGCTTGCTTGAGGTCCTGATACATCTTCGTGCTCCCAGGGTGGATGGAGAGGAGAGAATTGTGGGCCTCGTTCATGATCACTTTACGGAGGTCACCTTTGGGTACAACAATATGATCCTCGAAGAAGAGAGTGTCCTTGTCATCAAGGCGGTAGCACCTGTACTTGGACTGGCTCTTGGCAATCCCAATCTTCACCTTTTTCACCATAGCATCAAGAAGCTGGGCTAGGCGAATCTGGTCTTCTAAGGTAGGAGAGACTTGAAGGTTGGCGAGGAACAACTTGCAGATTAAGCTTGCGGAAAGCTTCACAAAGCTCGGGTTGATAAGGCTTGAGAATCAGACTGTTGCAGTAAGCTTTCCTGCTCAAAGCGTCAGCAATCACATTAGCCTTGCCTGGAGTATACTCGATACTCGGATTATACTCTTGAATCATTTCGACCCATCGAGTTTGCCTGAGGTTGAGATTAGGCTAAGTGAAGATGTACTTGAGACTCTTGTGATCAGTGAAAATGTCCACTTTTCTTCCCAATAGAAGATGTCTCCAAGTCAAAAGAGCATGCACAACTGCCGCCAACTCGAGATCATGAGTGGGGTAGTTCTTCTCATTAGGCTTCAACTGGCGAGATGTATAAGCAAAAACTTTCTTCTCTTGCATCAACACTGCGCCAAGACCTTGGAGAGAGGCATCACAAAAGACCTCGTACGGCTTGGATTCATCAGGCGGAGTCAGAACTGGAGCAGTGATCAACTTCTCTTTCAAAGTGTTGAAAGCAATATCACACTCCGGAGACCAAACGTACTTGACGTGCTTCTGAAGAAGATTAGAGAGAGGCTTCGCGATCTTAGAAAAGTTTTCAACAAATCTTCGACAATAGCTTGCGAGACCGAGAAAACTGCGGAGTTGCTTCACGTTCTGAGGAGGTTCCCAATTCACAATTGCAGACACCTTCTCAGGATTCACGGTAATGCCCTTGGCAGAGATGATATGACCAAGATAAAGAACCTCATCGAGCCAAAATTCACACTTGGAGAACTTGGCGTAGAACTTGGCGCGAGGAGGAGCAGATCTAGGGTTTCGGGGAGGGGGTTCCGGAATTTGGTATGGGGGTGTATATATAGGCATAGAGGGAGCTAGGAGAGTCCAAATGAGGTGCGGTTTTAGGCCACGCGATCGTGATCGAACTCTCTAGGACATGGAGAAGAGTTAGGTGGGTTTTGGGCCAAATTGGAGGGATGTTGGGCTGCAACACACACGAGGCCTTCTCGGTCCCTCGGTTAACCGTTGGAGTATCAAACGAAGTCCAAATGGTACGAAACTTGACAAGCGGTCTACCGGTAGTAAACCAAGGCCGCTTGGCAAGTATCGGTCCAATCCGGAAATGTTTAATCCCCACATACGAAAGAAAGCTAGAAATGACCACCGGAGGAGAACGAAGCGCCGGAATGCAAGACGGACAACGGGGAAAAAGCTCGAATGCATGAGATGAACACGTATGCAAATGCAATGCACAAGATGACATGATATGAGATGCATGGCAACGACAACAACACATGGAGGCAAAAATCCGAACCCGAGGAAATAAATATAACTTAACGCTGGAAACGGCAAGAGTTGGAGTACAAAAAGGGAAAGTTACATCCGGGGTGTTACATCAACCTAGCATTTTCATCAGCAATTGCAGTGGTATCCTTAGCAGAGGGGTTAGTTACCACATCAACAGTTGAAGATATTGCAATTGTAGCAGCAGTAGAACATCCGGCAACAGAAGTAGCGTTGTCACGCTCAATGCATTTAAGACATGGTGGTTAAAATCCTTCTTGAGCGGGACTGATCTCTTTGGCGCAAAGTGACTCGTTTTCCTTTTGAAGATCTTCGTGAACCGCTCTCAATTTCTCAAGATCTTGCTTCCTTTGAAGATAATCATAGGAAAGCTTTTCATGAGTTGTTGAGAGCGTTTCATGACGACTTTCAAGTTCCTCTTACTTAACATGAAGATTTTTTATGTCTTCAATTAAGGACTGAGATCGAGTCATTTCAGCGTCTAACAGGTCATCGCTTTTGTCTAATAGTTTTTGAATATGTTCCATAGCTTTCTGTTGTTCAGTTTCAATTTTAGCAAGTGTTTTGCAGCTGGGTTTGGAACCACAATCAGAGTCATCTTCACTGGATGTTTGATAGTGAGTAGTGCGTGTGTTTACCTTGGCACCGTGTGCCATGAAGCAGTAGGTGGGAGCGGAGTAGTCCTTGTCATTTGCATCGGTGTCGGTGATGAAGTCATTGTCTTCAGAGTTGAAGATGGACTTGGCAACGTATGTTGTAGCCAGACTCGCAACGCCAGAATCGGAATCCTCCTCAGACTCCACCTCCGCCTCCTCAGAAGCGGACTCCTCCTATGAATCCATTTCCTTGCCAACAAACGCATGAGCCTTGCCAGATGAGCTCTTCTTGTGTGATGAAGACTTTGAGGAAGACTTGGAAGAAGACTTTGAGTATTTCTTCTTCTTCTTGTCGTCAGAATCATACTCCTTGCTCTTCTTTTTATTCTTGTTCTCATTGTCCCACTGCGGACACTCAGAGATGTAGTGGCCAGGTTTCTTGCACTTGTGGCATGTTCTCTTCTTGTAGTCATGAGCAGAAGCTTCATCATTCCTTGAGCTTGATCGTGAAGACTTTCTGAAGCCTTTCTTCTTGGTGAATTTTTGGAACTTCTTCACAAGCATAGCAAGCTCCTTTCCAATGTCTTCGGGATCATCAGAACTGCTGTCAGATTCTTCTTCAGATGAGGAGACAGCTTTTGCCTTCAAGGCCCAAGTTCGCCCATAGTTGGGACCGTAGATGTCTCTTTTCTCAGAAAGCTGAAACTCATGTGTGTAGAGCCTCTCAAGTATGTCAGACGGATCGAGTGTCTTGAAGTCAGGACGTTCTTGAATCATCAGGGCTAGGGTGTCAAACGAGCTGTCAAGTGATCTCAGGAGTGTCTTGACGACTTCATGCTTGGTGATCTCAGTAGCGTCGAGGGCTTGAAGCTCATTTGTGATGTCAGTGAGTCGATCAAACGTGAGCTGGACATTCTCATTGTCATTTCTCTTGAAGCGGTTGAAGAGGTTGCGAAGGACACTGATTCTCTGATCTCTCTGGGTTGAGACGCCTTCGTTGACCTTGGAGAGCCAGTCCCAGACTAGCTTAGATGTTTCCAAAGCACTCACACGGCCATACTGTCCTTTGGTCAGATGACCACAGATGATGTTCTTGGCAGTGGAGTCTAGTTGAATGAACTTCTTGACATCAGCAGCGGTGACACCTTCACCAGACTTGGGAACGCCATTCTTGACGACATACCATAGGTCGACATCAATGGCTTCAAGATGCATGTGCATCTTATTCTTCCAGTAGGGATATTCAGTTCCATCGAAGACTGGGCACGCAGCGGAGACATCGATTATCCCTGCAGTCGACATAGCTAAAACTCCAGGTGGTTAAACCGAATCACACAGAACAAGGGAGTACCTTGCTCTGATACCAATTGAAAGTGCTAGTGATTGACTAGAGGGGGGTGAATAGGCGATTTTTATGGAAGTCTTCAAAACATGGAAGTTTCGAAGACAAACGATAGGAATAAACCTATTATCATGCAGCGGAAGGTAGACTACACTAAGCAAGCCATAGTCAAGTATTCAATGAAGTAAAAGCACAATGACTAATAGCAGCTAGGCAGTATAGATCAGGTAGGAAGATAGTGTGAAGCCAATCAGAACAAGCAGTCACTCAGTGAAGACAAAAGATAATGCAATCATACAATGACTTCACCAGGACCAACAGTAAGTAAAGGGATGGGAAGGATGAAACCAGTGACTTGTTGAAGAAAATGATTTGTTGGACCAGTTCTAGTTGCTATGACAACTGTACGTCTGGTTAGGGAGGCTGAGATTCAACTTAGAAGACCACGTCTTCACCTTATTCCCCTTGAGCTAAGGACACCCAGTCCTCGCCCAATCACTCTGGTAAGTCTTCAAGGTAGACTTCCAAACCTTCACAGACTTCGTTCACCGGCAATCCACAATGACTCTTGGATGCTCAGAACGCGACGCCTAACCGGCTGGAGGATTCACAGTCCTCAAGTGTAATAAGTCTTTAGATCACACAGATAGGATGACTTAAGTGATGCCTAACACTCTTTGGCTCTGGGTGTTTAGGGCTTTATCGTCACAAGGAATTCTCTCTCAAAGGCTTCGAGGTGGGTTGCTCTCAAACGAAAAAAGCCGTGCACTAACTCTGAGCAGCCAACCGTTTATGGTTGTAGGGGGTGGGCTATTTATAGCCACTAGGCAACCCGACCTGATTTGTCCGAAATGACCCTGGGTCACTAAGGAACTGACACGTGTTCCAACGGTCAGATTTCAAACACACACGGCAACTTTACTTGGGCTACAAGCAAAGCTGACTTACCCAGCTCTGGATAAGATTTGCTCTCATTGTCTTCGCTCGAAGACATAGGATTTTGGTTAAGCATCACTTCAGTCATTCTGACTGGTTCTCTTGGACCCCACTTAACTGTACGGTGGTTCCTATGACTCAACAAAGAAGAAAAAGAATGATGAAACAACTAAGTCTTCGCGCTCCATAGTCTTCACACGTTGTCTTCTCTTGTCATAGTCTTCAATGTGAATGTCTTCACATCCCACCTTTGACTTCAATGTCTTCATACATTTTTAGAGGTCATATCCGGTAGGAAAACCGAATCAATGAGGGACTTCTACCTGTGTTATCCTGCAATTCTCACAAACACATTAGTCCCTCAACCAGGTTTGTCGTCAATACTCCAAAACCAACTAGGGGTGGCACTAGATGCACTTACAGAACCCCGTTGCAGACAACTTGTCTAGGTTAGAAAATGTTCTTGATGACCCACTACCTATTGATGACAGCTTTCCTGATGAGCAATTAAATGTCATAAATGCTTCTCGTGCTGCTCCATGGTATGCTGATTATGCTAATTACATTGTTGCTAAATTCATACCACCTAGTTTCACATACCAACAAAAGAAAATGTTCTTCTATGATTTGAGGCATTAATTTTGGGATGACCCACATCTTTATAAAGGAGTAGATGGTGTTACTAGACATTGTGTACCCGAGCATGAATAGGAATAGATCCTACGCAAGTGTCACTCTGAAGCTTATGGAGGACACCACGCTGGAGATAGAACTGCACATAAGGTATTGCAATCTGGTTTTTATTGGCCTACTCTCTTCAAGGATGCCCGTAAGTTTGTCTTATCTTGTGATGAATGTCAAAGAATTGGTAATATTAGTAGACGTCAAGAAATGCCTATGAACTATTCACTCGTTATTGAACCATTTGATGTTTGGGGCTTTGATTATATGGGACCTTTTCCCGCCTCTAATGGTTATACACATATTTTAGTTGCTGTTGATTACGTTACTAAGTGGGTAGAAGCTATTCCAACTAGTAGTGCTGATCATAACACCTCTATTAAGATGCTTAAAGAAGTTATTTTTCCGAGGTTTGGAGTCCCTAGATATTTAATGACTGATGGTGGTTCACATTTTATTCATGGTGTTTTCCGTAAAATGCTTGCTAAGTATGATGTTAATCATAGAATTGCATCTCCTTATCACCCTCACTCTAGTGGTCAAGTAGAATTGAGTAATAGAGAGCTCAAATTAATTTTGCAAAAGACTGTCAATAGGTTCTGTTGGGGATATAGCTATTAGTTATGACTCGCTCAGGAGGGGCCGGGTCAGCCCCAATGGCGGGTTACACAAGAAGCCCAGTAAACATTCAAGATGATAGTTTATTAAATCTTATAGAAGGCCCAAGGGCCTAGAGGCGGCTTAAAGCCCGATATTGTGAACCGCCGTATGTAAGGAAAGACTTGTAAAGAAAGGCATGTAAAGGAAGTCACCGAGCCGGACATGATTATGAGCCGGCCGGGACTTTGTAGGCCACCAGGCGTCAACCTGTGTATATAAGAGGATGACCAAGTGGCGGCTTAGGGTAAGAAACAAGAGATCGATAACCAAGACGGCGAGTTAAGCCTCTTGGTGATCGAAACCCCAACAATACCAACACACTAGACGTAGGCTTTTACCTTCATCGTAAGGGGCCGAACTAGTATAAAAACTCTCGTGTCCTTTGTCCCGATTAACCCCTTTAAGATTCCCAGTTGCGATGGCCCTACGACTAAGTCCTTTCACTAGGACATCTGTCGTGACAATTCCACGACAGTTGGTGCCCACCGTGGGGCCAGCGCACGGAGGATTTGAGTTCTTGAAGGGCAACTTCGAAGGGCTCAAGGGATACGATGTGGACCAGATGACCAAGAGTTGTCGCGGCAAGCTCTACATCGACGATGAAGGCTGGGGCCCCGAGGCCGGCTCAATTGAGTACGGGTACCGGGTCCCCTTCGGCGGAATTCACGTCTTCATCAGCCGGATCGGCGAGTCAGGCCCTGAGCCGGACGTCCACACCAACCTCGTTGAAATGGCTCGGCGTGCGAGGACCACCCGTGTTCAATATGTCGTGAAGCATGCCTTCGTAGGCTGCGTCCACGGTGGTGAATACTCAGAAGGATCAGTGGAGGGCGGTGAGACGGCCATCTGTTCCGACACTGCATCATCAACGGGTGAGATGGGCTCTTTGTACCAGCTGCAGGATGGCATGCTCGGGGGCTGTTCCGATGGCAGCAGTATTCCGGACCCCCTTGAGCCGCCGAGTTGGGTCGGAGTCTTCATGGTAGGGACACAGCCCAGGCAGAACTCGACAGCAGTAGTGGCAACAGCTACTGGGTCGGCGGCAGCCGGGTCAAGAGACCCCGCGCGACCCCCCGCTCAGATTCTAATGGACCTCATAGATAAACTAACAACTCTGTTGACTATCGTGGTAGAGCCGGCGGATAAAGCCCAGCATGACGCAGAGGTGGCACACGTATGTGAAGAGATGGTGCAAGCTAAAGAAAATCTAGCCGCAGAGGAAGTCAGGATGGCAGCGGAGCGGGCGGCTTTGGACGTTCGTGCTCAACAACTTCAAGCGGAGACTTTCCGGCTCTCGGTGGATCTGAACGTGTCAAACGAGGTCATGAGGAGAAGGCATCAGAAAACTCAGTCACGTCTGCCTCTGACGCTCGATCCTAGGAACCTTTTTCATATGCCCGGAGCTGGGGGAAGCAACCCGCCGGAGGCAAACCGGATCACAACACCCGGCGCGCCGGTCCAACCACGTGTCGTGGAACCACCTCGTGTAATTGCCGCTCTGTCTCATTATGTACCAACACCGTCGGGTCACTTCTCCAACCCCTTGGAAATCCTCATCGCAGCGTCGGCTTGTTTGGCGGCTCTCTCGATTGAAGGTGACTCACCGGCGGCAGTGGAAACACGGAGGGTAAGAGAACTTCTTCAAACAGCTCCGGCACAGCAGGATGCGTACTCCTACAGTCGAGACAGGATCCATTCAACTCCTCTCCCAAGCCGGAGCCCGAGCTACAGTAGGCATATGGAATCCGCGGATATGTCAAGCAATGCTCAACGCCGCAACCAACCACACAGGTATGAGCCAGTGCAGGCTGGAGCCCTTAATTCGGCGGATCAGGAGAGGACCCGACAAGAGGCAGAACAAGCAGTTCAACTGGCATCAGATCAGGTGGCTCATCAAACTTTTCCGGCTTATCCAGCAACCTCGGTCGAGGCAAGAGTGGCCACAAGAATCGGAGGCATCCCTTTCTTGGTGCCGGCCATACGTAATGAGCGTTTGCCAAAGGACTTTAAGGGGCCTCATAAGGTGCCTAATTACACGGCTGACTTATAGCCTGGGCTTGGATTGAGAGTTATGAGATGGCTATGGAGTTGTTGGAGGTCAGTGACGCAGCAATGGCCAAGCATTTCACTATGATGTTGGATGGAACAGCTCGTACTTGGTTGAAGGGGTTGCCACCCAATTCTATCGGCTCATGGGCGGAGTTGAAGGCCCGATTCATCCAGAACTTCAAAGACACGTGTAAGCAGCCTATGTCAATTGTGGACCTGACCAATTGTAAGCAAGATGATGGTGAGTCTACAACCCATTGGGTGTGCCTGGTCAAGGAGATAATACACTCGTCTGATAAGATGGATGCGGGCTCAGCAGTCTTGATGTTGGAGAAAATTTGCCGTTTTGAACCTCTGAAGCAGAAGTTGGGGCAGCTCAAGCATGACTGCAATGACATGGGCCAGTTGATGGCGACTCTCATCAAGTATGTTGATTCCGATAGTACCAAAGACCCGGTGTCTGATGAAGAAAAGACAGCGAAGGGAAGGAAGAATGGCAACAGTAAGGGTCACCAGCATAACTCGGCAAATCAAGGAGGTAATAAACATAAGGCTGGTGAATTTGTCGCTAACACTAATGTGCAGGGTGGAAATCAATGGCGAAGGGGCAGGCAACCCCCTCGGTCGGGCGGGTCAGGTCCCACCCTTGAGCAACTATTGAACGAACCTTGTCCAAAGCACGACACCCGGGAGAAGCCAGCCACCCACCTGTGGAAAGATTGTACAATCATGAAGGCATTTAAAAATTTGAACGCGTTTGATGGAGGTCACAACCCAGGTGGCGGTTCAGGTGGAGGCGGTTTCCATGGCCCGGGCACCGGTTCAGGTGGAGGAGGATTTCACGGTCAGGGCCATCCTGGTAACCAAGGAGGATATAATCCACAACCCGGCCAAGGTAATCAGCAGCAATAGTCCGGATATCAGAGCAACCCAAAACAGCTGAATAGTGGGCAATACCATGTGTTCACCACTAGTTTATGTAAGAGGGACCAGAAGCTTCACAAGAGGGTCATCAATGCCGTTGAGCCGGCAATTCCACGTTACTTATGTTGGTCGGAGCAGCCTATTGTGTGGAGCAGAGAGGATCACCCACCCCGGGTTGATAATCCGGGTCACTTGGCCTTGGTAGTGGCGCCTCAGGTTGGTGGATACAAATTCACTAAGGTACTCATGGATGGAGGCAGCAGCATCAACATCCTCTACTATGAGACATTCCGCCGGATGGGGTTGACTGATAAGAGTCTTAAACAATCCAACACTGTTTTTCACGGTGTGGTACCTGGCAAATCAGCATACCCAGTTGGTAAGATTGAACTGGAAGTAGCCTTTGGAGATGAGTATGACTCCAGAGCGGAAAAATTAACCTTTAAGGTGGTTAAGATCAAAAGCCCATATCATGCTCTGTTTGGACGGCCGGCTTATGCCAAGTTCATGGCTCGGCCATGTTATGTATATTTGCAGCTCAAGATGCCGGGTTATAAGGGCACCATTACAGTACATGGGAGCTGGAAAATAGCCTTGGAGTGTGAAGAAGGTGATGTTGCCTATGCTGAGTCTGTCTGTGCAACAGAGGAGTTAAAGTTTTACAAGGATCACGTTGACCCGGCAGACATGACGTCGTTAAAGAAACCAACAACAGAGTATGAGCCAGTGTTGAAGTTCAAATCAGCTGATGACACCAAGATGGTTGACTTTGTGCCTGGCGACTCATCCAAGCAGTTCATCATCAGTGCAAACTTGGATCCAAAATAGGAAAGCGCGCTCATCGAGTTCATCCGTGAGAACCGGGACATCTTTGCATGGAAACCTTCTGACATGCCAGGTGTCCCGAGGGAACTCGCTAAGCACACACTCAATATTGATCCAAGGTTCAAACATGTTAGACAGTTTCTCCGACGGTTCAATGAAGAAAGGCGCAAGGCCATCGGAGAAGAGGTGGCCCGGCTCTTGGCGGCCGAGTTCATTGTAGAAGTCTTTCACCCAGAGTGGTTAGCCAACCCGGTGCTTGTACTCAAAAAGAACGGCACCTGGCGTATGTGTGTGGATTACACCGATTTAAACAAGGCTTGTCCGGCTGACCCTTTTGCCCTCCCCCATATTGATTAGATCATCGATGCTACGGCGGGTTGCGCGCGTTTGAGTTTCTTGGATGCTTATTCAGGTTATCATCAAATCAAGATGGCAGTCAAAGATCAGGAGAAGACGGCTTTTATCACTCCTTTTGGAGCTTTCTGCTATGTGTCTATGCCTTTTGGGCTTAAGAGTGCCCAGGCGACTTACCAACGGTGTGTGCAGAATTGTCTTCATGATCAGATTGGGCATTATGTTCATGCTTATGTGGATGATATAGTGGTAAAGTCCAGGAAAGAGGAAACCTTGGTCACAGATCTGAAAGAGACCTTCGATAACCTCCGGGTCTACAAAATGATGCTTAACCCGGCTAAGTGTGTTTTGGAGTTCCAGCCGGCAAGCTCTTGGGGTTTTTGGTGTCCAACCAAGGTATTGAAGCTAACCCGGAGAAGATTAAGGCGATCACATCCCTGGCCAAACCAACATGCATCAATGACGTTCAGCGGCTGGCGGGTCGTGTTGCTGCTTTGAGCCGGTTCATAAGCCGGTTAGGGGAGAAGGCGATGCCTTTGTATCAGCTGATGAAGAAAACGGATGATTTTGTTTGGAGCGATGCTGCAAACTCTGCTTTTGAGGATCTGAAGAAACAGCTTGCTGAGCCACCGGTCCTTGCTGCTCCAATTGAGAAAGAGACATTGTTGTTATACATAGCTGCCAACTCACGAGTTGTTAGTGTGGCAATTGTGGTGGAGCGCAAGGAGGTTGGCAAGGAACATCCGGTTCAACGGCCGGTTTATTACGTCAGTGAGGTGTTGATTGAATCTAAACAAAGATATCCCACATTGGCAGAAGCTCGTATATGGGGTGTTCATGGCAAGTCGGAAGCTAAAACATTATTTTCAAGGTCACCCAATCACTGTGGTTAGCTCTGCTCCTTTGGGAGACATCATTCAAAATAGAGAGGCCACGGGACGAGTCGCCAAATGGGCCATTGAGCTTGGGTCTCATGGGTTGAAGTATGTACCACGTACTGCGATCAAATCTCAAGCACTGGTTGACTTTATTAATGACTGTACAGAGATGCAGATGCCAGAAGAGAAACCAGACAACACATTTTGGACTATTCATTTTGATGGGTCCAGACAGTTGGAAGGCTCGGGGGCTGGCGTTGTTTTAACCTCCCCTCGATTTGACAAATTTTGTTATGTGTTACAGCTGATGTTTCCTTACACTAACAACGCGGCAGAGTATGAAGCCTTGCTCCATGGTCTTCGAGTGGCCAAAGATATGAGTCTGAGCTGGGTCAGATGTCTTGGCGACTCAGACTTAGTGGCTCAATAGGTATCAGGCAAGTGGGATTCCAAAGACCCTCTCATGGATGCTTATCGCCGTGAAGTTGATGCTGTTGCAGGACATTTTAAAGGATATCAGGTGGAGCACATTGACCGTAGGAAGAACGAAGCGGCTGATGCTCTAAGCCGGTTGGGATCTCAGCGTAAGCCGGTGCCACCTAACACCTTTTTGGATGTTTTGCATAACCCATCTGTCAAGTTACCCACGGAAGAATATCTAGCCATTCCTGACCCGGAGGCACAGTTGGTGGCGGCTCTTCATGTCATCCCAGATTGGACAGTGCCGTTCTTGGCTTATATGACCCAGGGAGAGTTGCCAGCGGATGAGACCCTGGCTCGACAGATAACCCGGCGGTCTAAGTCAATGACGATTTCTGATGGAGAACTATACCATCGCAGCATCTCTGGAGCATTTCAGTGGTGTGTTTCCCCTGAAGAAGGCCAAGAAATACTTCGTGAGATCCATGAAGGCGATTGTGGTCATCATGCCGGGTCAAAATCTCTAGTGGCCAAGGCTTTTTGTCATGGTTTTTACTGGCTGACGGCTCACGCTGATGCAGAGGATCTGGTCAGCAGATGTGATGGATGTCAAAAGTTCGCATGATGGGCACATGTGCCGTCTCAAGAACTCTGGATGATTCCAATCACTTGGCCATTTGCGGTCTGGGGGCTTGACATGGTGGAACCTTTCAAAAGGTCTAAGGATAAAAAGACACATCTTCTAGTGGCATTTGATAAATTCACAAAGTGGGTTGAGGCAGAGCCGGTGAGTAAGTGTGATGCGGCCACGGCGGTTTAGTTCATGAAAAAGGTGATCTTCCATTTTGGTTTTCCACACAACATTATCACTGACAATGGCACTAATCTGTCCCAAGGAGCTATGGAGGAGTTTTGTCAACGTGAGCATATTCGGCTTGATGTTTCTTCTGTAGCTCATTCTCAATCTAATGGTCAAGCTGAGAGAGCAAATCAGGAAATTTTAAAAGGTCTCAAACCCCGGCTTATGGTTCCTTTACAGCAAACGCCAGGTTGTTGGGTAGATGAATTACCCTCGGTGCTGTGGAGTATCAACACCACACCTAACAGGTCTACAGGTTACACACCTTTCTTCATCATGTATGGAGCAGAAGCAGTGTTGCCTAGTGACATCCATCATGACTCGCCCCGTGTGGTGGCTTATGTTGAAGCTAATAATGAACAAGCCAGACAGGATGCACTCGACTTGTTAGATGAAGAAAGAGACTTGGCAGCGGCTCGATCAGCAATCTATCAACAGGACCTGCGCCGTTATCACAGCCACCGGGTTAAGTCCAGGACTTTTCAGGAAGGCGACCTGGTGCTCCGGCTCATCCAGGACCTGTCAGATGCACACAAGTTATCCCCACCTTGGGAAGGACCCTTTGTGGTCAGCAAGAACTTAAACAACGGGTCATATTACCTCATTGATGTTCGAGAGCACAAAGACTCACGTAAGTCGGAGGAGGAGACCCGTCGGCCGTGGAACATTTGCTCAACTTCGGCCATACTACACCTGAGCCACCGGCTCTCATCATGTACATACTTTAACATTGTATATACCATGATAGGTAATAAAGCAGGACAATCGGTCTCTTTTCTTTTCAAAGATTACGCATCTTTGTTATTTCTTATGTTCAAATGACTATTAAGGAGTTGATCATATTTGAATCAAGTCTAACCTTTTTTGGTCAGGCTTATGATCGTATTCGAATCTAGCTGTAACTATCATGGTCACTTGGGGGCTTCTTTTTCAAACATAGGTCGTATTCGAACCAAAGAGAACATAGCTGTCGTAACCCTCTTGATCGGCTCAAGGCCAAACTCACTAGGGGGCTTCTTGATTGTATCCGAATCATAGCTTAACCCCTTTTGGGTCCGACTTGGATCGTATTCGAATCAGGGTCGTTAAAAACCTCTCAAGGTCATTTGGGGGCTTCCTGTTCAAACATAGGTCGTATTCGAACCAAAGAGAACATAGCTGTCGGTACCCTCTTGATCGGCCCAACGCCAAATCCACTGGGGGCTATATGGTCTTATTCGAACCTTAGCTTAACCCCTTTGGTCCGGTTTACTGATCATATTCGAATCAGAAGCCACCAACCTTTAAACATAAGGTTACAATCATACTTGTTACCTGTTATTTTCCTTTTAGTTTTTTGTTTTCTCAATTTCACAAATAATTAGCATGGTCTTCTTCGCCGGCACGACTATTTGACAACAAGGCCACCAAAGTATGATGATTAAATACTCAGAAGCATTGACTTCTCAAAAAGATGGAGTTATCGACTTCATTACCCGGGTTATTTAAGCCGGTGGTCTAAGGATCAAAGGTACAAGTATGGCTATTATTTATATGCAATTGCCTACTGCATTAACCAAAGGGTTAGCTTCAACCTTGTTCTCTATTTATATCTGTTTCTGTTTTCTACTATGGTAAACATATTGGCTATAAGCCGGGTGTTCTAACCCGTTCGGTACTAAGCCTCCAAGCCAGTTTTTTCCTTTTGTGTCTACAGGAACAGAGCTGAAGTATTGCAGAAACAATCATAAAATATGATGCATATATTGCCATCAGGAAATACAGAATCACACATATTGTTTTATGCACGATGGCATAGGCAAGGCATTCGGTGTTTTCACATATAAACTATTACAAGGCTTTTATAAGCCCATGAAGATGGTTATTGCTCCTCCCTCGCCGGTTCACTGCCCTCTATTGGCTGGAAGTTGGGTTTTGACTAGCCAAAACCATTCACGGCGACAAATTCTGCTTCTTCGTCGATCAGGCCGGCCGGGTCAACTTCCGGGGCAAATGTATTTTCTCTTACAGGCGGGATTAAATCTGTCACCTTGTACGAGGGAGTTGCCATCTTCTTATTTTCAACATCAAAACCCGGCTGGTACTTGTCGATGTTGGTTTCATCTCCAAGAATAGTTGCGTGAGGCCGGACTCCGCGCACGCAAGCCATGAAGTCATCCTGCTCAAAGGGAGATCTGTATTCCTTCATGGTGGGATAGCCTCTGGCCACGTCCGCCAGGTCTAGATCTGGCACCCAAGCCTTGGAGCGGCTCAGGGCAGTCAAAGCTCCGGCTCTCGCACAGGAGCGCTTCACTTCTTGAAACCTGGCAGGTAGGATTGACAGTTTCTTCAAAATGTCGCTGAGCCGGTTGGGTCCTTGATTACCAGGAGATATGGCGGCAAGTGCCCGTTGTGCGCCAATATACAGTTGTTCCACTAAGGTATACACTGCCTTCAGTTTAATCACATGATCTTGGCTCAGGTTCTTGCTTTGTGGGCCTGCACATATTTTATAAACAAAGTCAGCTGGCGGCTTATATTCCGGATCAACAAAAAAGTACACAAGATTAAAAACAAGATTAAAAACAGATGGATTACCAAAGATGGCGGCCACCATTTGAGACACCCGTCCCTTTAAGCCGTTCAACTCTGTTGAAACCTCTTCAAGGGCTGCTTCAGCCTTTTCGGCGCGCTGTGTTAGAAGTGTTTTTCCTCTGCCCAGGTTTTCTTCTTGGCGATGAAGCTGGTCTTTAATTTCTCAGTCTCAGCGAGACTTACTTGCAATTTGGAGTTAGCAAACTTGATTTATGCCTCCTGACCCGCCAGCCAGGTCTTCGCATCAGTTAATTGCGAGTTCAGTTCAGATAATGCATTCTGCAAAAAACATACCCAGATGAGTCAAGACTTCACTTAAGGTTCAAAAGTCAAGATTCAAGTCTCAAGTACTTTACAAAGTAACAGCACTTGACACTTGGGGGCTAATGTATGCCAAAACAATTTCTTATGACTCTAAAAGACATACTTTAAGTCCCAAGTACTTTACAAAGTAACAGCACTTGGCACTTGGGGGCTAATGTACGGTATTCAGCAAGTTTCTCAAGGTTCAGCCAGATTACGAAGTTCTTTGGATACGATACAAGACTATGAGGGGGAAGACAGCGCCCTGCCGGCGCTGAATTGAGATGCCTCCAAGCTCTAAGCTAAGGTCGTTGGTGCACTCATTCTGCCGATTCAGATAAAAATATTCTCTAAATAGCTCCACGGTCGGCTCTTGTTGAAGATACACCTCACAGAGCACTTGGAAGTTACAGATCTTGGATATGGAGTTGGGCCCGAGATCTTGAGGGTGGAGTTTGAAAAAGTGGAGGACATCCCTGAAGAACTTTGAGCCGGGCGGTGAAAAGCCACGGTTCATATGGTCAGTAAAAACAATTACTTTGTCATCTCTTGGATTGGGTCATTCTTCTTCCGGGTCAGGGACACGGTAAGACATGACGGTTTTCCCTGGCAAAAACCCTATGGTAAAGAAATCCTTCAAACGTTCCTCGGTTACGGTTGAGGGAACCCAGTTGCAGATGGTTGGCGCTTTGGACGGCATGATGTTAAAAACAAACTGAAAGAAAGGTAACATGCCGGTTCAATTCAATGGTGAAATTAACAGTTAAATGATGATAATACAGGGGAGTAATGGCGGCTTAGTTAAGGGCTAATGTCATATAAGGAAAAGTAAGCCGGTTCAGTAAGCCACCATGACTACAGATATTTGAGAAAAGCAAACTCAGCTAAGTGTTGAGACAAACAAGTTTCCTAATTGCTTGGTATTATTCCAGATCAATTGGCTATTCAAAATGGGAAAAATTCTAGACCTAAAAAGTTTAGCACAGATGAATCTATAAGTTCTCAAGAGGTCTTTGAACCAGAGAAAGGGATCTATGGATATTAAGAGTAGGCACAAAACCACTACCGCACAAGCATATATATCTTTTGGATCAAGAAGAGGCCTGTGGTGAAAGAACTACGACGAACTGTGATGAACTATGAAGAACACGCAGAAGCCTGGAAACCCTAATGCGGATCTGAGAAGCAAAAAGGAGAACACTTACAGTCGCGGATCTTCTGTGGAGGTCATCGTCGTTCTCTGGACCGATTCGGGTTGATGCAGCGACTAAGGTCGACGGAGACGGAGGAGGAGCGCGACGATGGTGAGGCTTGAGCAGCAGGAGGGTTGCGAGAGGAAGAAGACGGAGATAGAGAGAGAGAGAGAGAAGAATGAGGAAGGCCGAGGTGTGCCTATTTATAAGGGAAAATATGAACGGACGGGCACGAAAATCGAGGGAGAGCCGAATATTGCTTATCCAACTACACACACGCCTCGATTCTCGGGAGACATTAAAGATGAAGATCCGTTGGGAGATGACATCATGAAAGTTTTTTGTGTTTTCAAGAGATGACGTCACGTCGGGTTACAGAAACTTCTGCGAGGATAAGAAGATGGATTTTGTCTAAATGTTGAAGATTGACAAAGAACAAAGTTCAAAGTCAAACTGGGGCCTAATGTTGGGGATATAGCTATTAGTTATGACCCGCCCAGGAGGGGCCGGGTCAGCCCCAATGGCGGGTTACACAAGAAGCCCAGTAAACATTCAAGAGGATAGTTTATTAAATCTTATAGAAGGCCCAAGGGCCTGGAGGCGGCTTAAAGCCCGATATTGTGAACCACCGTATGTAAGGAAAGACTTGTAAAGAAAGGCATGTAAAGGAAGTAACCGAGCCGGACACGATTATGAGCCGAGCGGGACTCTGTAGGCCACCAGGCGTCAACCTGTGTATATAAGAGGGCGACCCGGTGGCGGCTTAGGGCAAGAAACAAGAGATCGATAACCAAGCCGGCGAGTGATACGTCTCCGTCGTATCTATAATTTTTGATTGTTCCATGCCAATATTATTCAACTTTCATATACTTTTGGCAGCTTTTTATACTATTTTTGGGACTAACATATTGATCCAGTGCCCAGTGCCAGTTCCTATTTGTTGCATCTTTTTTGTTTCGCAGAATATCCATATCAAACGGAGTCCAAACGGAATAAAAACGGACGGAGATTTTTTTCCAAATATATGTGATTTTTGGGAAGTGAAATCAATGCGAGATGATGCTCGAGGGGCCCACGAGGTAGGGGGCGCGCCCCTGACCCTCGTGGCCACCCCATAAGGCAGTTCATGCCCTTCTTTCGCCGCAAGAAAGCTAATATCCGGATAGAGATCGTGTTCAAATTTCATCCCAATCGGAGTTACGGATATCCGGGAATATAAGAAACGGTTAAAGGGTAGAATCCTAGAACACAGAAACAGAGAGAGACAGAGAGACAGATCCAAACTCGGAGGGGCTCTCACCCCTCCCATGCCATGGAGGCCAAGGACCAGAGGGGAAACCCTTCTCCCATCTAGGGAGGAGGTCAAGGAATAAGAAGAAGAAGGGGGCCCTCTCCCCCTTGCTTCTGGTGGCGCCGGAGTGCCACCGGGGGCCATCATCATCACTGTCATCTTCACCAACAACTTCACCGCCTTCACCACCAACTCTTCCTCCCTCTATGCAGCGGTGTAACCTCTCTCTTACCCGCTGTAATCTCTACTTAAACATGGTGCTCAACGCTATATATTATTTCCCAATGATGTATGGATATCCTATGATATTTGAGTAGATCCGTTTTGTCCTAATGGTTATTTGATGATCGTGATTGGTTTGAGTTGCATGTTTTATTATTGGTGCTGTCCTATGGTGATCTCCATGTCGCGCAAGCGTGAGGGATCCCCGCTGTAGGGTGTTGCAATACGTTCATGATTCGCTTATAGTGGGTTGCATGAGTGACTGAAACACAAACCCGAGTAAGTAGGTTGTTTACGTATGGGATAAATAGGATTTGATGCTTAATTGCTATGGTTGGGTTTTACCTTAATGAATCTTTAGTATTTGCGGATGCTTGCTAGAGTTCCAATCATAAGTGCATATGATCCAAGTAGAGAAAGTATGTTAGCTTATGCCTCTCCCTCAAATAAAATTGCAATAATGATTACCGGTCTAGTTATCGATTGCCTAAGGGACAAATAACTTTCTCGTAACAACAAACTCTCTACTTAACCTAACTTAGTTGTGTCTTTGTCTAAACAGCCCCTATTTTTTATTTACGCTCTCTTTATTATCTTGCAAACCTATCCAACAACACCTACAAAGTACTTCTAGTTTCATACTTGTTCTAGGTAAAGCGAACGTTAAGCGTGCGTAGAGTTGTATCGGTGGTCGATAGAACTTGAGGGAATATTTGTTCTACCTTTAGCTCCTCGTTGGGTTTGACACTCTTACTTATCGAAAGAGGCTACAATTGATCCCCTATACTTGTGGGTTATGAAGACCTTTTTTCTGGCGCCATTGCCGGGGAGCAATAGCGTGGGGTGAATATTCTCCTGTGTGCTTGTTTGCTTTATCACTAAGTAATTTTTATTTGCTGTTCTTAGTTGTTCTCTATCTTTAGTTATGGATATGGAACACAAAATACCAAAAAAATTAGCTGTACTTTCTGCTCATGGAGATGGTGAACCTCCTAAAACCCTCGATGCTGGTTATGTGAAAGATATTATGTACTACTTTAATAATCCTGAGAAAACCCCATTTAATTATGTAATGGGAGTAAAGTTGGATCAACGTGAATACTTTAGGGATTATCGCTTAACACAAAAAGGTAAACTATTATGGGATCAAATTCATATATTGAAGTGGTATGCTTGGCAATTATGCGTGAGTTATGATTATACTTGTTGCTCTAGGATGAAGGCTCCACACCTTCCCTTTTCATGCAAATTCAATGATAATAAAACCTTAGCTGCTTATGCTAATGGTATATGTGATTACTATGATGTGGAACAAATAGAAGAATTTGTTGATTTTATGGGTGCTTATGAAATTGAATCTATGTGTAAAGAGTTTGAAGATTTTGATGATGTTGTTTATAGATCTGAAAATTTAGCTATCCTCAAATATTGCTATGAGAATTATGAATACAATTCCGAAATTAATGCACTTATTGAGAAAGTCTCCGCTGTCCCAGAAGAGACTAATATTTTGCAGGAGTCTATGGAAGAAGAAATTGATGAAACTGTGAGCTCATTGGATGAAAAAGATGAGGAAGAGAGCGAAGAACAAAAGGAGGAAGAGCGGATTGATCACCCGTGCGCACCTTCTAATGAGAGTAAGTCTTCAACTCATACATTGTTTAATTCCCCTTCATGCTTACCGAAGGATGATTGCTATGATGACTGTTATGATCCCTTGGATTCTTTTGAAATATCCCTTTTTGTTGATGCTTGTGGCCAAGATGCCAATATGAATTATGCTTATGGAGATGAACTTGCTATAGTTCCTTATGTTAAACATGAAATTGTTGCTATTGCACCCGCGCATGATAGTCCTATTATCTTTTTGAATTCTCCAAACTACACTATATCGGAGAAGTTTGCACTTATTAAGGATTATATTGATGGGTTGCCTTTTACCGTTGCACATGATGATTTTGACGAATATAATATGCATGTGCTTGCTGCTCCTACTTGCAATTATTTTGAGAGAGGAACTATATCTCCACCTCTCTATGTTTTCAATATGATAAAATTGCAAGAAACTATTTATACTATGCATTGGCCTTTACTATGTGTGCATGAATTGTTCTTTTATGACATGCCGATGCATAGGAAGAGAGTTAGACTTTGTTGTTACATTATATATGTTACTTTGTGCTCACTACTAAATGCTAAATCATTGTTAATTAAAATTGGCTTTGATATACCTTGGGATCCGGGTGGATTCATTACTTGAGCACTATATGCCTAGCTTAATGGCTTTAAAGAAAGCGCTGCCAGGGAGACAACCCGGAAGTTTTAGAGAGTCATTTATTTCTATTGTGTGCTTTTATAAAGTTTAGAAATAAAAATAATGTGCCAAGGTTTGCCTTTAGGATGTTTACATTTGCTTGATGGTTTGTACGGTGCAGGACAGAAACTTTGTCTGTAGTGCACGATTTAACATTTTTTTTCTGGAACATAAAATGGTTCTGATTCTTTTTGCACTGTATTCCTATACAAATTGTTTATTTTTCCTAATTTTGGCAGAATTTTTCAAGTATCAGAAGTATGGTGAATGTTCAGATTATTACAGACTGTTCTGTTTTAGACAGATTCTATTTTTGATGCATAGTTTGCTTGTTTTGATGAAACTATCGATTTATATCAGTGGACTAAGCCATGAAAAAGTTATATTACATTAGACACAATGCAAAAACAAAATATGAATTGGTTTGCAACAGTACTTAGATTAGTGATTTGCTTTATTATACTAACGGATCTTACCGAGTTTTCTGTTGAAGTTTTGTGTGGATGAAGTGTTCGATGATTGAGAAGGTTTCGATGTGAGAAGAAGGAAGAGAGGCAAGAGCTCAAGCTTGGGGATGCCCGAGGCACCCCAAGTAAATATTCAAGGAAACTCAAGCGTCTAAGCTTGGGGATGGTGGGAAGGCATCCCCTCTTTCTTCAACAAATATCGGTATGTTTTCGGATTCGTTTCGTTCATGCGATATGTGCAATCTTGGAGCGTCTTTTGCATTTAGTTTTCATTTTTCTTTTATGCACCATGCTGGTATGAGATATTCCTTGGTTGATTTATAGAATGCTCTATGCACTTCACTTATATCTTTTGAGTATGGCTTTATAGAATGCTTCATGTGCTTCGCTTATATCATTTGAAGCTTGGATTGCATGTTTCTCTTTACATATACAACCGCCATTTGTAGAATGCTCTTTTGCTTCATTTATAACTGTTAGAGCATGGGCATATCTTTTGTATAAAGAATTGAACTCTCTTGCTTCACTTATATCTATTTAGAGAGATGACAGAAACTGGTCATTCACATGGTTAGTCATAAAATCCTACATAAACTTGTAGATCGCTGAATATGATATGTTTGATTCCTTGCAATAGTTTTGCGATATAAAGGTGGTGATATTAGAGTCATGCTAGTGGGTAGTTGTGGATTGTAGAAATACTTGTGTTGAGGTTTGTGATTCCTGTAGCATGCACGTATGGTGAACCGTTATGTAACGAAGTTGGAGCATGAGGTATTTATTGATTGTCTTCCTTATGAGTGGCGGTCGGGGACGAGCGATGGTCTTTTCCTACCAATCTATCCCCCTAGGAGCATGCGTGTAGTACTTTGTTTCGATGACTAATAGATTTTTGCAATAAGTATGTGAGTTCTTTATGACTAATGTTGAGTCCAAGGATTATACGCACTCTCACCCGTCCATCATTGCTAGCCTCTTCGGTGCCGTGCATTGCCCTTTCTCACCTCGAGAGTTGGTGCAAACTTCGCCGGTGCATCCAAACCCCGTAATACGATACGATCTATCACACATAAACCTCCTTATATCTTCCTCAAAACAGCTACCATACCTACCTATTATGGCATTTACATAGCCATTCCGAGATATATTGCCATGCAACTTCCATCATCATCATATACATGACTTGAGCATTCACTGTCATATTGCTTTGCATGATCGTAAGATAGCTAGCATGATGTTTTCATGGCTTGCCCGTCTTTTGATGTCATTGCTATGCTAGATCATTGCACATCACGGCCCACCGCCGGAGGCATTCATATAGAGTCATATATTTGTTCTAGTATCGAGTTGTAATATTGAGTTGTAATTAAATAAAAGTGTGATGATCATCATTATTAGAGCATTGCCCCAGTGAGGAAAGGATGATGGAGACCATGATTCCCCCACAAGTCGGGATGAGACTCCGGACGAAAAAATAAAAATAAAAAAAAGAGAGAGAGGCCAAAAAAAAGAGAAGGCCCAAAAAAAGAGAGAGAAAAAACAAAAAAACAAAAAATGAGAGAAAAAGAGAGAAGGGGCAATGTTACTATCCTTTTACCACACTTGTGCTTCAGAGTAGCACCATGTTCTTCATATAGAGAGTCTCTTGAGTTATCACTTTCATATACTAGTGGGAATTTTCATTATAGAACTTGGCTTGTATATTCCAACGATGGGCTTCCTCAAATGCCCTAGGTCTTCATGAGCAAGCAAGTTGGATGCACACCCACTTAGTTTCAGTTGAGCTTTTATATACTTATAGCTCTAGTGCATCCGTTGCATGGCAATACCTACTCCTCACATTGATATCAATTGATGGGCATCTCCATAGCCCGTTGATTAGCCGCGTCGATGTGAGACTTTCTCCCCTTTTGTCTTCTCTACACAACCTCCACCATCATATTCTATTCCACCTATAGTGCTATGTCCATGGCTCACGCTCATGTATTGTGTGAGGGTTGAAAAAGCTGAAGCGCGTTAAAAAGTATGAACCAATTGCTCGGCTTGTCATCGGTGTTGTGCATGATGTGAATATTTTGTGTAAAGAAGATGGAGCATAGCCAGACTATATGATTTTGTAGGGATAACTTTCTTTGGCCTTGTTATTTTGAAAAGACATGATTGCTTTATTAGTAGGCTTGAAGTATTATTGTTTTTATGTCAAATGATAGACTATTGCTTTGAATCACTCGTACCTTAATATTCATGCCATGATTAGATATGTGATCAAGATTATGCTAGGTAGCATTCCACATCAAAAATTATCTTTTTTATCATTTACCTACTCGAGGACGAGCAGGAATTAAGCTTGGGGATGCTGATATGTCTCCTTAGTATCTATAATTTTTTATTGTTACATGCCAATATTATTCAACTTTCATATACTTTTGATAACTTTTTATACTATTTTTGGGACTAACATATTGATCCAGTGCCCAGTGCCAGTTCCTGTTTGTTGCATGTTTTTTTGTTTCGCAGAATATCCATATCAAACGGAGTCCAAACGAAATAAAAATGGACGGAGATTTTTTTGGAATATATGTGATTTTTGGGAAGTGAAATCAACGCGAGACGATGCTCGAGGGGCCCACGAGGTAGGGGACGCGCCCCTGACCCTCGTGGCCACCCCATAAGGCGGTTGATGCCCCTATTTCGCGGCAAGAAAGCTAATATCCGGATAGAGATCGTGTTCAAATTTCAGCCCAATCGGAGTTACGGATCTCCGGGAATATAAGAAACGGTGAAATGGTAGAATCCCAGAACGCAGAAACAGAGAGAGACAGAGAGACAGATCCAATCTCGGAGGGTCTCTCGCCCCTCCCACGCCATGGAGGCCAAGGACCAGAGGGGAAACCCTTCTCCCATCTAGGGAGGAGGTCAAGGAAGAATAAGAAGAAGGGGGCCCTCTCCCCCTTGCTTCCGATGGCGCCGGAGTGCCACCGGGGGCCATCATCATCACCGTCATCTTCACCAACAACTTCACCGCCTTCACCACCAACTCTTCCCCCCTCTATGCAGCAGTGTAACCTCTCTCTTACCCGCTGTAATCTCTACTTAAAAATGGTGCTCAACGCTATATATTATTTCCCAATGATGTATAGCTATCCTATGATGTTTGAGTAGATCCGTTTTGTCCAAATGGTTATTTGATGATCGTGATTGGTTTGAGTTGCATGTTTTATTATTGGTGCTGTCCTATGGTGCTCTCCGTGTCGCGCAAGAATGAGGGATCCCCGCTGTAGGGTGTTGCAATATGTTCATGATTCGCTTATAGTGGGTTGCGTGAGTGACTCAAACACAAACCCGAGTAAGTAGGTTGTTTACGTATGGGATAAAGAGGACTTGATGCTTTAATGCTATGGTTGGGTTTTACCTTAATGAATCTTTAGTAGTTGCGGATGCTTGCTAGAGTTCCAATCATAAGTGCATATGATCCAAGTAGAGAAAGTATGTTAGCTTATGCCTCTCCCTCAAATAAAATTGCAATAATGATTACCGGTCTAGTTATCGATTGCCTAAGGGACAAATAACTTTCTCGTAACAACAAACTCTCTACTAAACCTAACTTAGTTGTGTCTTTATCTAAACAGCCCCTACTTTTTATTTACACTCTCTTTATTATCTTGCAAACCTATCCAACAACATGTAAAAAGTACTCCTAGTTTCATACTTGTTCTAGGTAAAGTGAACGTTAAGCGTGCGTAGAGTTGTATCGGTGGTCGATAGAACTTGAGGGAATATTTGTTCTACCTTTAGCTCCTTGTTGGGTTCGACACTCTTCCTTATCGAAAGAGGCTACAATTGATCCCCTATACTTGTGGGTTATCAGCGAGTTAAGCATCTTGGTGATCAAAACCCCAGCAATACCAACACAACTAGACGTAGGCTTTTACCTTCGTCGTAAGGGGCCGAACTAGTATAAAACCTCTCATGTCCTTTGTCCCGATTAACCCCTTTAAGCTTCCCAGTTGCGATGGCCCTACGACTAAGTCCTTTCGCTAGGACATCTGCCATGACAATTCCACGACAGGTCCAGAAAGAATTGGTCCAAGAAACTTGATGATGCATTATGGGCCTATAGAACTGTATATAAAAATCCTATGGGTATGTCTCCGTATAAAATGGTTTATGGAAAAGCATGTCACTTACCTCTCGAACTAGAACATAAGGCTTATTGGGCTATTAAAGAGCTCAACTATGATTTCAAACTTGTCGGTGAGAAGAGGTTATTTGATATCAGCTGACTTGATGAATGGAGAACCCAAGATTATGAAAATGCCAAGTTGTTTAAAGAAAAAGTTAAATGATGGCATGACAAAAGAATAGAAAAGCGTGAGTTTAATGTAGGTGATTATGTACTGATATACAACTCTCATTTAAGATTTTTTGCAGGAAAACTTCTCTCTAAATGGGAAGGCCCCTACGTTATCGAGGAGGTCTATCGTTCTGGTGCCATAAAAATCAACAACTTCGAAGGCACAAATCCGAAGGTGGTGAACGGTCAAAGAATTAAACATTATATCTCAGGTAATCCTATAAATGTTGAATCCAATGTTATTGAAACTGTAACCCCGGAGGAATACATAGGGGACACTTTCCAAAACATTTCAGACTCCAAAAAGGAATAGGTATCTGGTACGGTAAGTAAACCGACTCCAAAACAGTATTTAAGGCAATATTTCTCCGTTTTGGAATATTTAGAAAAATAGAAAAATAAGAAGCAGTCCGGGAAGGACACGAGGTCTCCATGAGGGTGGAGGGCGTGCCCTACCCTACTGGGCGCGCCCCCCTACCTCGTGCGCACCTCGTGTGCTCTTGGGACTCTGTTTTCTTGCACGATACGTATTTTGGTCGGTAAAAATTCATTATATAATCTCCTGAAGGTTTTGACTCTTGTATCACGCAAATATTCTCTATTCTTGTTTCAAGTTGTTGATGCTGCAGATTAGAGCAAGATGTCTTCTCAAGAGTCAGTTGGGGAGAGCCGGGTGTCTCATCCGGCATCGGAACCAAGGACAAACAGCGATGTTGATGATACGTCTCCAATATATCTATAATTTTTGATTGCTCCATGCTATATTATCTACTGTTTTGGACATTATTGGGCTTTATTATCCACTTTTATATTATTTTGGGACTAACCTATTAACCGGAGGCCCAGCCCGGAATTGTTGTTTTTTTGCCTGTTTTAGGGTTTCGAAGAAAAGGAATATCAAACGGAGTCCAAACGGAATGAAACCTTCGGGAACGTGATTTTCTCAACGAACAAGACCCGGGAGACTTAGACCCTATGTCAAGAAAGAAAAGAGGAGGCCACGAGGTAGGGGGCGCGCCTGCCTACCCTAGGCGCGCCCTCCACCCTCGTGGACCCCCTGTTGCTCCACCGACGTACTCCTTCCTCATATATATACCTACGTACCCCCAAAAGATTAGATACGGAGCCAAAACCCTAAATCCACCGCCACAACTTTTTGTATCCATGAGATCCCATCTTGGGGCTTGTTCCGGAGCTCTGCCGGAGGGGGCATCAATCACGGAGGGCTTCTACATCAACACCATAGCCCCTCCGATGAAGTGTGAGTAGTTTACTTCAGACCTACGGGTCCATAGTTATTAGCTAGATGGCTTCTTCTCTCTTTTTGGATCTCAATACAAAGTTCTCCCCCTCTCTTGTGGAGAACCATTCGATGTAATCTTCTTTTTGCGGTGTGTTTGTTGAGACCGATGAATTGTGGGTTTATGATCAAGTCTATCTATGAACAATATTTGAATCTTCTCTGAATTCTTTTATGTATGATTGGTTATCTTTGCAAGTCTCTTCGAATTATCAGTTTGGTTTGGCCTACTAGATTGATCTTTCTTGCAATGGGAGAAGTGCTTAGCTTTGGGTTCAATCTTGCGGTGTCCTTTCCCGGTGACAGTAGGGGCAGCAAGGCACGTATTGTATTGTTGCCATCGACGATAACAAGATGGGGTTTTCTTCATATTGCATGAGTCTATCCCTCTACATCATGTCATCTTGGTTAAGGCGTTACTCTGTTTCTAACCTAATACTCTAGATGCATGCTGGATAGCGGTCGGTGAGTGGAGTAATAGTAGTAGATGTAGGCAGGAGTCGGTCTACTTGTCTCGGACGTGATGCCTATATACATGATCATACCTAGATATTCTCATAACTATGCTCAATTATGTCAACTGCTCAACAGTAATTTGTTCACCCACCGTAGAATACTTATGCTCTTGAGAGAAGCCACTAGTGAAACCTATGGCCCCGGGTCTATCTCTATCATATTAATCTCCTACTACTTAGTTATTTCCTTTGCTATTTACTTTGCCTTTATTTTACTTTGCGTCTTTATCATAAAAATACCAAAAATATTATCTTATCATATCTATCAGATCTCACTCTCGTAAGTGGCCTTATAGGGATTGACAACCCCTATTTGCATTGGTTGTGAGGATTTATTTGTTTTGTGCAGGTACGAGGGACTCGCGCTTAGCCTCCTACTGGATTGATACCTTGGTTATCAAAAACTGAGGGAAATACTTACGCTACTTTGCTGCATCATCCCTTCCTCTTCGGGGAAAACCAACGCAGTGCTCAAGAGGTAGCAAGAAGGATTTCTGGCGCCGTTGCCGGGGAGGTCTACGCAAAAGTCAACATACCAAGTACCCATCAAATACCCTTATCTCCCGCATTACACTACAAAAAAAAGACACATCTGTGACATTTTGGGCTGAACGAAAAAACATTCTGTCATACATATGACACTTCTATGACGATAATTGTGACAAAACCCGGTATCATCATAGATGTGGTGGGCTCCTACTTCTATGCCAAAAAATCATGATAGAAAATAGGCTTTTCGTCCTGGGCGGGCCGAAGACTCAGCTAGATGACATTCTTTGGGCCGTCCATGATGGAAAAAACCGTGGTAGAAGCGAGGAGGAGGAAAATTTCGGGGATTTCCCGGTTACGGTGGGAGGTCGGGGGCCGAGCGATGCGCGTTTCTCTCGTACACGTACGCGCGTGTGTGCGAGGCGTTGGCTCTAACTAAAGCCGAGCGAGGCGTTGGGCTCTAACTGAACCCGAGCGATTGCACTGCAGGCTACGCGTTACTGAACCCGAGCGATCGATCGATGGCTGTTAACTAAACCCGATCGAGCGATTCCTTCGCTACTGCTGCTAACTGAAGCCGATCGATTGGATGAACAGTGAGCGTTGCGGGGGGTGGATTAATAGTGAGCGGTGGCGTTGCCTCTGGATGAATAGGACCCCGTGGTGTGGTGGAGGGCTGGATGAACAGTAGACGGTGGAGGGGTGCCCGTGGAGGGATGGTTGAACAGGACCCCGTGGTGTGGAGCGCTGGATGAACAGTAGACGGTGGAGGGGTGCCCGTGGAAGGGTAGTAGAACAGTAGCTGGTGGAGTAGCGTGTGGTGGAGGCTGGATGAACAGGAGCCCGTGGAGGCTAGAGGAGGTCGACGGTGGAGATGAACAGTATCCCATGGAGTCCCTCTTTGCGGTACGCCACACCCTCCCGATGAACAGGACCCCCGTTTCGACCGTAGGAGGTCCGTTTCGTCCGTTTTGCGGTACGCCACACCCCTCCCGATGAACAGGACCCCCGTTTCGACCGTAGGAGGTCTGTTTCATCCGTTTTGCGGTACGCCACACCCCTCCCGATCAATAGTACCCCTGTTTCGACCGTAGGAGGTCCGTTTCCTCTGTTTTGCAGTACGCCAGACCCCTCCCGATCATCAGGATCCCGTTCCGAACGTAGGAGGTCCGTTTCCTCCGTTGTGCGGTACGCCAGGCCTCGTTTCCATCGCATGTTCCATCCAAGCCCTTCCGATGAACATGACCACGCATTCCGTTCCGACCCAGCCGGTTGGCTCCCACACGTTCCGTTGCCTCCTGATGAACACGACGCATTTCGTTGCCTCCCCATGAACACGACGCATTCCGTTGCCTCCCCATGAACACGACGCATTCCGTTGCCTCCCCATGAACACGACGACGACGCTGTTTCTCCGTTCCGACCCAGCCATGTACACGAGCCCTGGCCGTACGTATGCACGAGTAGGCGTTCGAGACCCCGCCCGTATGTACACATACGTGGCTGTATTTTCTTTCTTGCACCTTGGCCGTTGTACGTATGTGTACATGCTACGTGCGCGCCTCTACTACGACACGTACGCGCCTCTACTACGACACGTGCGCGCCTCTACATCCACCAGTATATATGTACGTACACGTTCGCGACCAGAATGACAACCCTACATACACTTCGACCAGGTGGGTCCCGACTGTCAGGCACTTCCTTGCCTGCGAAGATGTAGCTGGTGGGTCCCAGCAGTCAGGGGGCGAATCGTTTTTTTTGCCCGGACGCACTTCCTTGCGTGCAAAGATGTAGCTAGTGGGTCCCAGCAGTTAGGGGGAACGTTTTTTCGCGAAATACAGTGGCTCGTCCGGTGGGTCCTAGCTGTCAGGTGGAGGAATCATTATTTTCCATGTAATAAGGAGGCACTTCCTTGCTACGACCGTGGACCCAGTTGTCAGCCTCTCCACGTACAGTCCACGTCCGATGGAAGTCGTTCCTTGACCAAGTTGACCACGCCGCGCCGAGAGCACCAGGGTGGTGGACGACGGCGAGGCCTAGGAAGGGGACGATGGGGAGCCGGGGAAGACGCGGCAGTGGAAGCCCGCGCGAAGAGGAGTACGAGGGTTCACTGGTTCGGCTGCGGTGTGAGGCTGCCGTCGCCGCAGGGCCTGGCCAGCGGTGGGAATAGTAGGGGCGGTGAGGCCTCCGCGGCAGCACAGCCGGCCACAGGAGGCAGGAGCATGCGGCATGACCGGCGCTGCTTTGGGCGGCTGGAGCAAGAAGACCAAAGGTTGAAGAAGCACTACGGCCGTTGGATGGGCATCGTACGGTCACTGGAGTTAGAATCGTTTATATTGACTAAGTTGACAAAGGCCTCCGTCCCCGTCAACTTAGTAGGCCCACAAGTCAGCCTCCCACCAAGGTGGGTCCCAGCTAGCAGGGGGTATTCATTTTTGTGTGCATAAAAAGGAGGCACTTCCGGTGGGTCCGAGCTGACGACAAGGGGAACATTTTTTCCGCGAAATACGGTGGCCCTCAGGTGGGTCCCAGCAGTCAGGGGCAAACATTTTTTTGCGAAACACTGGTGGGCGTCCGATGGGTCCCTGCTGTCAGGTGGAGGAATAATTATTTCCCACGTAATAAGGAGGCACTTCCTTGCGGCTGCCATGGACCCAGCTGTCGGCCTCTCCACGTACAGTATTCTTCCGATGGAATTCGGTCGTTGACCACATTGACCACGCCGCGCCAAGAGCACCACGGCGGTGGACGACGGCAAGGCCTAGGAAGGGGACGACGCGGAGCCGGGGAAGACGCGGCAGTGGATGCCCACGTGGAGAGGAGTACGAGGGTTCACTGGTTCGGCTGCGCTGCCGTCGCCGCAGAATAACAGGGGGTGGGTGAGTGGAGTAGAGGGATGGCCTGGCCAGCTGTGGGAGTAGTATGGGGGCGGTGAGGCCTCCGCGGCAGCACAGCCGGCCACGGGAGGCAGGAGCAGGCGGCACGACCGGCGCTGCTTTGGGTGGCTGGAGCAAGAAGACCAGAGGTTGAAGAAGCACTACGGCCGTTGGATGGACATCGTATGGTCAGTCGAGCTAGAATCGTGCATATTGACTAAGTTGACAAAGCCCTTCATCCCCGTCAACTTAGTAGGCCCACTATACTGGGTCCCAGCTAGCAGGGGGTATTCATTTTTTGTGCGTAATAAGGAGGCACTTCCTTGCGTGCGAAGATATAGCTGGTGGGTCCGAGCTGTCAGCGGCGGTAACGTTTTTTCGTGAAATACAGAGGCCCTTTCGGGGGGTCCAAGATGTCAGGTGGAGGAATCATTATTTTGCGTGTAATAAGGAGGCATTTCCGTGCGTGCGGCCGTGGACCCAGTTGCCAGCCTCTCCACATACAGTCCACTTCAGATGCATGTAGGTCGTTGACCACGTTGACCACGCCACGCCGAGAGCACCAGGGCGGTGGACGACGGCGAGGCCTAGGAAGGGAATGACACGGAGGCAGGGAAGACTCGGCAGTTGTTTTTGTTTCCCACGCGTAGGGGAGTACGACTGTACGAGGGTTTGCTGGTTCGTCTGTCGTCGCCGGAGAATAACAGCAGGTGTGGGTGAGTAGAGGGATGGCTAGGCCAGCGATGGGAGTACGGTGGGGCGGTGGGGCCTGCGCGGCAGCATAGCCGGCCGCGGGGAGGAGGGAGCAGGCAGTCCCGCTGGCGCTTGTTTGAGCGGCTGGAGCAGGAAGGGGAGAGATTGAAGAAGCACGACGGCCGTTGGATGGACATCCAACAGTATACATGCCATTTGTGGAAAGCCTCAAATTGTTGGGAAACAGCATACAACCCATCTGCCATTATTTCAAATAATTTACAGCCCATTTGCTAATTCTTACGGGTTTTTTGGAGCCCATATTCTTTTTGCTAGCATTACAGTCCATATTGTGGCCATGGTTAAAAAATTATATGAAATTTTGCATATGTCGGTGCGGTCTAAACTATTTTTAATCCTGAAATTTCGAGTCACATTCAGACTGATTTTAAAAATAAATGTTTATCAATATAAAATCTAATAAATTGTCCACGCATAAAAATCAATGCAATTTAAAATCTCTAAATGAAAAAAAGATATTTGAAACTAATTGCCGGTTTGATGTGTTTTAAAAATGTACAGCCCATTTCTCATTACTGATAGGCCATTTTCTCGGCCAGCCGAATGAAGCTCTCCTCGTTTTGAAAGATTTGCAGCCCAATAGGCCTGATAAAGCGACTTACTTGACAAATCAAAAAAAACTGGGCTAGCCATTTTCAGAAAGAAAAAAACTACTGGGCTGGTCTGTGGTAAACATAAAAGAAAAGGTTGTCTAGACAGGCCAGAGTGTCCCGCACAGCCCAGTTGACACCCTGCTTCCGTCTCAAAAAAATTAGATAAATGCCAGTCCAATTATGGCGATCCATAAAAATGCCACTGCAATTTCCAAATTTTGAAAAATGCCACTGCAGTTTTGCAAACTTTGAAAAATGCCACTGCAGTTTGCAAACTTTGAAAAACGCCACTCCAGACTTCGAAAAATGCCACTAGAAATGGCATGAAATGGCATTTCTCAAAGTTTGTAAATTGCAGTGGCATTTCTCGGATACACCAGATTTGGAGTGGCATTTATCAAATTAACCCAAAACAAAAATAACTGGGTGAGCTGCTGGGTCCCTGGTGTCAGCCGCTCATTGTGCAATTCTCTCGTTTATTGACTACGTTGACAATGGCATGGGACCCAGATGTCAGAAATCCACTAGGAGGAGCCATTTTTTTATTGGCTTGAAATAAGGAGGCACTTGCTTGTGTACTGCCATGACCTTGGCGGGTCCCTGCTGTCATCCTCTCCACGTACAATCATCTCCTGATTATGTATGCATCAACTTGCTAGGCCCACAAGTCAGCCTCTAAACCCGTGGAGGACAAATACAACCCATTTAAAAAAATAATAGCCCATTCCATACGTTCAAACGGAAAGTTCAACATTCAGAGCAAAGTAACAGGTCTGATCCACATATAGAGTACTGAACTTCCACGTTGACAACCATCATAGCCAAGTTAACTATCTACTCCCACTAATACTCAAGTAGCGTACAAGTACTAACTTACTCTTAGCTAACTAGACGATGCCGACCGCCATCTGTGGTACACGCTAAACGCCGGCACCGGCGTCGTGCGCCTCGCCTCGGACTTGCAAGAGGTGCGATAGGGCGCGTTGCTCGCGCGCGTTGGCCCTTTCCATGTCGGCGTGGTCCACCGAAGCTTCGGCTTCCAAGCGGGAAACCCACTTGATGAGTTGGTAGTAAAAATCGGTGTCGCGAACGTGTGCGTGCCCGACAGCCTCCAGGGCTATTTGTCGGGCGCCGGCCTCCACGTAGTCGGCCCAGTTACGGGCGCTCTGCTAGCGACTCAGAGCGTCGGTGCGCTGCTACTCCATGTCCCGCTGGCAGCGCAAATCGGCGATACGCTGCTCCTCCGCCAGGCGGTCGCGCTCCAAAAACTCCTGCTCCTCCACCATGTGGCCGCGCTCCAACAACTCATCGATCTCCGCATTGCCATCTAAAGACAGATACAATGCCTCCTCCCTCCGTCTACCTTCCGGTGAAAACCCGAACACTAGTTCCAGCGGTGACCGCCTCTGGCGTCGCCTACCGCGGACGGGCGGGGGCATGGCGGACGTGGCGAGCGACGTCGGGCCGGTGGGGGCTTATGAGGATATGGCGAGTTGGGTCACGGTGGCACCGGAGAAGGCTGGGAAGCAGTACTTATAGGCGGAAGGTAGCGCGGCGGTCATCGGAATTCAATGCATAATGGCTTAGCGCGCCAGCTTGCTGTGGAAAACTAGAGAAACTGAAATTATGACTGTGTTGTCCCGTCCCGTCTGGGTCGCACGCCGGCATGGTGGTCAAACGAGTGCACTCGAATCATCTCCCTCCTTGTCAATAATGATTCCACGGATTTAAAAAAACCCAAAACAATTAAAGTGTATCTTTTTTCGCATCAGTTAGCTGCCTTAATTACGGTCGGCTGCATGCAGGCACTCAGAATCGCTCGCAGGCAGTACGCAAAGCAGCATGCAACGAGTCGCAACCGAGGGCACGCATGCAGCCACTTAAATCACTGGAATTAATTAGGCCTAAACTTCTGCATGCCGTTAATTATTGCCATGCCTTGGTCTTGCTGCTTTGCTCACGGAATTAATTAGGCTTAAACTTCTTCAGAGGTAGGCATTTTTATCCATGTAGGATCGATAGTGTAGCTTGTCAGTTTCTTCAGAGGTAGGTGTTTTTATTCAAAAAACTGCCACTTCACATCTTGCGTAACAAATAAAACTGCCAGGAGCGCATTTGTAGGCTAGCTAGTGATCGATCAGTAACTTGTAAAAACTGAGCGAACAGAAATAAGTAACTATTAATGCATCTCAATGATTCACAGATCATATACAAATATGTAGCTCCAAAAGCAAATATCGGCCACTTTGGATCTTGCGTCGCAACTAAAACTAACTAGTACGATTCCCATGCATAAGATCAACATGTTAATGCATCTCAATGATTCACAGATCAGATACAAATATGTAGCTCCAAAAGCAAAGATCTAGAAAAAACATTTGTTCTTCCTACTAACATGGATGCTTCTCTTGGCCAACATTCAGTACAGACTGAAAGACAAATTTGTTTGTGAAGTCTACAATTCCTCTTGCAAACGTAAGTGGTTTCACCAACAGCTGGAACCATGAGAATGAACCACACATGATGGAGGAACATCCACTGCAATATGATTTGGTCTTCTCTCGATCACACCGCGAGACTATTTTCGGAATACAAACTTTAACTTAGGCAAAATGATGCCCACTGTATAATCATACCAAAGTAATGAAGCACCTAGTGTTGGCCAATAAATAGTACAGTACTACTTTTCTGCAGTCCATGAAGTGACTATCCAATCTTTCTGTGTCTATTTTCAAATGGCACTGCATGCAGTGACTATACTATTCTCTTGTGCAGTTCAACCAAAATTGCGGACACTTTGTTTGTTTGCCAAATAGCAACGGGAAGACATCTCTGTCTGCACAAATATCAAGCAGCTAGTAAACATATACCACACCTTGTATTTTCGGTTTAAACATGTCTCTTCCGCTTAGCATCTGTCATGTTCTGCACTGGACAATCTGATACAGTTATGTTTTGCCCTGGACAATTTCATACTGAATTGATTTGCTAGTTCAGAGCAGAAATATAGTGCCTATTCTTCATCAGACCAAGGATATCCATGTTCGCAGTGATGGAAGAGGTGAAATCGATACAACCGAAATTGAGCATCCAATCATTGAATCATGTCCTGCACCTCCAACGTAGGTCCACCCTGCCAATAAATTCACATGCAAACCACTAGTATTACTATCTAATGACAGTACAAAAAGAGTAGCAAGATGGTAGCAAACCATATACCTTCGTAATGAGCAGCTCATAGTGCCACCAATTGGATATAAAGGTTTGGAAAAAAACATGCTCCTAATGTTGAACCAGTTGGACTTTTTGTGCAGTTCCACTAAAATCGAGCATCCCTGTTTGCATAGATATTGAAAGTGTGATTACTCTAAAAGTGGCACTAGTTGAAGCATAGACTCACAAATATAAGCATTCCAATTTCTTAATGGGAAAATGTAGCAAGACTGTTTCTAACCACCTATTTGAAGGAATAAATAAAGCAACATCGGCTGATGTCAGGAAGGCATACATAGTTTTTTCTGAAAAACTGAGCCATTCTTGACCTTTCCTCTTCTTTTAAGCAAATTTTGTGCAGTTCTACTAAAATAAAATGCCATCACCGCCTTGAAAATTCAGTGACATTGTACAAAAGGAAATGACTTAACATTACATCATGATGTCAGGTATGTAGTCGACAGGCATTAGAGACAAACATACAGACCTCCTCCGATAACATAATGAACATTAATTTTAACAAAGGTGTGACTAGCTTTACCGGGATAATTTGAGTGAACTCTACACCCTTTGTTCCTTAATATAGACGTTTTCGCGGTTCAATTTAAAGTACCAAAACGTCTAGTATTTAGAAAAATAGGTAGTAGTTTTCTTGAGCACATATCTGGGAAAGCTTGCCACACTTTATTTATGTCCATACGCTAATGCAACACCATTCGAATACTATAAATATACACTCATCCAGTGGCTAGTGCAACAGTAGAGTAGTTAGTTTATTACAGGGTACAGTACAATGGTTTTACTGAACAGATTTCAATAAACTCTAGCACTGGAAGGTTTCTATAAGAATTAACAATACAAAATTTAAAGGTAACAAGTTTCAGCATTGGTGTACTAGCTGTGCATGAGCATTAAACCAAATACAAAAGTTTGAAGGTAACTAGCATTATTAACTAATGACAGTATAAAAAAATTGCAAACCATGTACCTCCAAGGTAAATATCATTTTGAACTCGGGGGGACCTTAAAAATTGCTATCCCAATCTTGATAATCGATCAAACATAAAAACTTGATCGAACGAATCAAGAGAATAGCCGGAGGAGGAGGTGCCCACTCTTGACCTTTCCTCTTGTCTTCATAATTATCTGTGCAGTTTAACCAAAATAAAATGACATCAACGCCTTGGCATTTTGGTGACACTGTACAAAAAAATTAACTTATCTCATGAAAGTGAGGTATGTAATCTATAAGCATTAACAGTGCAAAAATCTGAAGGTAGTAACAAGTTTCATCGTTGGTATACTGGCTGTGCAACAGCATTAGAATGCCTTAGCTGAAAAATCTTTAATACATCCACAATCAACAGCTAACCCTGAAATAATCCAGTGACATTAAATGGCATTGCTTAAATTTATCGGTGGCATTAGACTGAGAGCGGCATTAGTTAAATGTGGCATCACTTTAGCAGTAGCATTGCTTAACTTGACTGCTGGCATTATACTAACAGCAAAAAAAATGGTAATAAGAGCATGGGAGGCCCATTCGGACAGTGGGCGCACCAGTATGATGTACCTCCACGGACACATAGTGGTGAGGGAGGTATGGTTGCCCAGAGCAACAAATATCCAGGCAGCATATGTGGATTACGTCCCATTTTGTTCTCTTTAGCCACCTTTTTCCTATGCGAGGACAACAAACCGATCGACCTGTTCATTCTCTATTGCGTTGTCATGCCTTTCTACCCTTCTTCAACCAAGAGACACGAGACTTGTTCCTTAGCTACTGATTTTCCCCTTTTCAACCTAGATGCGGGTTCGATGCCTACTCTCTTGGACAGTACAGTCTCCCTTCCTTTCCTTATTCAACCTAGACATGGATTAGTCTACATGAAGTAGGGTTTCCTTTAATAGTGCAAATTATGGTTTTCGTCTGCGTGGCCAGCAGAGCAGAGGATAGCAAATTGGGAAGATGGTGGAGTGGAAAAAGATCCACATGCAACAACGTGGCAGATGGGGAAATAGAACAAGGTTATGGTTCGAAAAGAGGTAGCATACCTAAGGGTCGGTGGGAAGTGGCTTTGCTCGTAGTCGTCGTCCTCCGCACACACTATGGCAGCAAGCTTGGGGACGGAGGCCATCCCGCGCGGGCGCTAGGTCTGAGAGGATAGCCTTGTCGTCAGTGCGTGACCTCGCTCGCTGACGATGAGTGCGTCAACGCTGCACGTCCTTTTCTTCCCCGGTGGATCTGTGACCACCGGTGAGGAGGGAGAGAGGGGCCATCTTTTTTAGATCTGGAGAGAGGGTGGTGGTGTGAGAAGCAAGTGGGCAGCCCTTAGCAAGAAAGCGCTCAAGCTCCAGCCTATATATCTTTTTATACTACTAGTACTAGAGGTGAAGTAGTGGTAGAGTAGTTTATATTTTCTCTGCATACAGTACCAGTTAGTCGTGCTTCAAAACTGATCGGCACGCCATTAAAAAATAATGGTCAATAACTAATGCGGCACCTCGGGCCAACGCGGCTAGATCGCATTTTGCACGAGAAATTACCCACCATGTTTCGTTGACATGTGGTCCCGTTCCAACATATCAGTGAGACGACGGTGAGTAGTAGGAGTATTTCCGAACGGACGTGTAGGCCGGGGCGCCTCTTCGTGAACCGTGGCAAACTCGCAACCGTCCATCGACTCTTCACCTTTCCCTCTTGATTTGGAACTGTTATCGCACGCTCTTCCTCTCCCTCCTCCATTTTCCTTCAGCCCTTCACCCTTTCTTCTGCCATTGTTCGATCGTCTTCTCCATGGAGGGAACAGGCCGGAAACGACCCCGTTATTCTTGCCCCGATCTGAAAGATGACGTGGTGGAGGAACTCATTGATCGGTGCGACGTCATCACCTCGGCTAGCATGGCAGGTTCGTTCAAGCCCATTCTCGACTCAACTAATAACATCATTAAAAAGAACCCAAGAGTCAAGGAGCGGTTTGATCTCCCCTATCTTCTTCGCCGTGACCCTGATGACTGGCGCCGGCACGACGGAGGCCTCGCCCTGTGCCAGTTGATGCCGCTTGATAATGATACCTATGATGTTAAGATGCCATCGCTTGAGGGCAAGGCTTGGGCGGGCGCAAATGGAGATTGGGTTGTTTACATTGGGTCCAACTGCGAGTGGGAACTTGTGAATGTGTACACTCATGACCGGGTTCCACTTCCAAAAATCTCAGCAGACTGCCCAGAGGTTGAGCACACCGGTATTGTACGCACGTTCAAATACGATCATGGTGATTTTCTTCTACGGAAGATAGCAATTTGTCGAGTTCCCAATCGCTCTTGGAATTACAACAGCTATCAAGTTGTTGCTATCTTCGACAAGCTTGTTACCGTCCTTCGTGGTTCGACTCGATGGATATTGCTCAAAAATCAGTTTCTGTACACGGATGAGTACTGTGATGCAATTCAATACGAGGGCCTTGTGTTTGCTGCCACCACTCATGGCACTGTTTTTGCATGGGATCCTCGTAGTTTCGGTACATTTGTCTTCCACCGTAATTATAATTGTTTCATCCACATGCATGCGGGTTAGCAAGTTTCCCTTTACTAATTAACCTTCTTCTTGTGTTTCCAAGGTCCTGTGAACATCCCACCACCTATACTTGAAAAAATTTATAACCAAGGGGGAGATGATGATGGTGATGATCACGAGCATGAGGACGAGCAGCGCCCATATACTTTGTGGCGCCTGGCAACTAATTCCGATGGATCACCTCTTCTTGTGTGTATACAGCCCACTGATGATGTTACTGCTAAGGAAGCAGGTGTAGTCTCCCATGGTCGCACTCTCCGGACCTATTCCAACACCCGTTGCATGGTATTCGGGGTGGATACTAGTGTGCTAGCGCCAACTCCTTCTCCCTGGTACAGAATTGATAGTCTTGGAGAAAACTCGCTCTTCCTTGGACAAAACTATCCGATGATGGTGAAAGGCGATCCAACTGATGTTGACACAATGTTAACAGTACCATTTATGAGAAGCAATTGTGTCTATACCTCGGTCATTTGGGTGGTTCCCTACCCTGGTATTGATATAGTAGGCCGCTTCAGCCTGGATGATTAGTCCTGCATTGGTTTCTAGATCGACAATCGATGGCCCGTCCCAGAGAATCACTTGTGGTTCAAAGCAAGCGTTTCCAACACCGAGGAATGGTTGAGTTGAAGTTCATTTTATTGCTTGTTATTTGTTGTGTGGTGAAAACTTTAGTATTTATAATGTATCCTCGTTGTCGATGTGGGTTGATGACATGTTGTATAATAAAATGATATGCCTATGATAAACTTAGTAAATTTATGAATGGCTTTCGAGTCGCTTCTCTGAGTGAGTGGTGCGACGAGGCAAAAAAATATTTTCCGAATACATTATTGTACGTGCATTGCAACAGGTTATCAGATGAGGCCAATCAATAATAGTAGTACACTATTTGTACTAGCTTCACATGCTTCGCGCGTCGGGCGGGTGTTTTTACTGTAGCCATGTGTTAATGTGTTCGTTGTACGTAACCAGCACCTCGAAACCTCGATACTAGTACTATATAGTAGGAGTAAGTAGTAGGAGTAGTAGGGTGGCATGGGCCAGAACAAGCATTCACGTCCAGGAGTACGACACACGCCACCACCACGACATCCATCTGACACCATATTATTTCTTGGAGTCCGTACTAGAGCAATCTCTTCAACCTCGTCGTTTCTCTAACTTCAGCCATCGCGCGGCGGGCGAGGTGGGGGTTTGCCGATAGTCCGTTTCCTTAACTGCAGTCCCACTTGTAAGGCCAACTCCAACGCACGACCCCAAACGGACCTCCATTTTGCACGAACTCCAATGATAATTTTGACTAGAAAAGCAAGACCAAAGAAAACAAGAACCACAAGAATACATTTTACTACTCTTGTAAGTTGGATTAGTGCCTTCTCGATGCATTCGTTGTTGATCTGCGGAGGCTCGATCTTGCGTGCTTCTTTCTTCTTCGAGTGTAAAGAAGTAGACGTTGCTTCCTCGCATCTATTCTCATGTCTAGCCTCTATTCTAGTAGGAGTATCAACAAGTGCACTAATCTCATCTCTAGCCTCTATGCTAGCTAAAAGTGATAGAACATCTACTAAATTGCGCTCTATCAATATATGGATGTACTCTTCTTCCCAATACAAAAACTTGCATCCATTCTACTCCCTCCGTTGCACAATACATGCCTTCTATTTGTCAAAATATATATGTATCTAGACATGTTTTAGTATATAGGTACATCCATTTTTGGACAAATGGAAGTCAAGTATTTTGGAACGGAGGGAGTACACAATAAAAAATTTAAGTTAGCACAACTAGTCTAATCCAAGAGCACAACCAAAGATTTGGTCGGGTTCTTCCTCCTTTTGCCGACATGTGGGACATCCAGCATCCAGGTCGTGTCATGAAAGAAAATAGAGTGGTAGTTGAAGCCACAAGATGTGCATCTTGGGTTAAACTGTAAATAGAATCTTACTACTCTTGAGTAACTCCAAAAGCGGCCACCGAAGATCTTTATTGGATTTGTTTTTCATCACCAGCACGTCGAGGTGAAAGATGTGCAGGTTCAGTGGGTCCTCTTGCGTTTTCACTGACATGTGGGGCCACATGTGAGCAAACAGACGATGGGCTCCGCGCATCCGTTGGCTGGCTGAGAAGATAGATAGATAGATAGATAGATAGAGGAGGGCTGAGCACAGACTGCAGGAAATTTGTTCTACGTACCTCGATATAGTGGGGTGGCATGGGCCATAACTAGCATTCACGTCTAGCAGTACGGCACACGCCACCCACACGAGTCCCATCCGACACCAATTTTCTTGGAGTCCGTGCTACAGCCATCTCTTCTCCCTCCTATTTTCTCATCCATCGCGCGGTGGGCGGGGTGGGGGTTTGCCGATAGTCCGTTTGCTCAACTGTGGTCCCACTTGTAAGTGAAAATGCAACACCGCACGCATTCCCGCTTGAGCGGCGTGCCGGACCAACCGTGTGGGGGTGCGACGCGAACACGGCAGGCTTTTCCTTTGAACTCGTAACTTGTAAAATTTGGTTCTGCTCCATGGCGCGACCGATAGATAGAAAATAACGATTTTTCCTAGAGTAATGAGAAGTTTGGTTCTGGCACCGTTCATGCATGGAGTACGTACGAAAATTATGAAGTTGATGCGGAAGGTAAGATAATTACTGTAGTATCATATACTACTACATGGATTTGACGAAAAGATAAAAATACATATGGATCCATCAACGACATCCTCACGCCCTAGTGCGCCGGGTCACCAATCGACGTGTGAGGAGCAGCGGCGTAGGCGGCGAGCTCAACGTGCTTCTGAACAGTGTCGTCCAAGGATGCCCTGCGGTCCAAGAAGGCCAGCGTCCTATCGTCCTCCTCTTGCATGTAGTAGTCCTTGTGGACGATTTGCGCGTAGACGTGGGTGATTATGTCGATGGTGTCTTGCTGCGCCAGGCGCCGCGCGGTGAGTGCGACCTCGAGGTGGACATTCTCCGGCGCGACGGCGGGCAGTCGCAGGGCCACCAGTGCGTCGAAGAGGTTGTCACCATAGTGGCCATTGAGGGTGGCGGGCATCGCAGAGCCTGGGCGCGTCGGCTGGAGGCTTATGTCAAAGTCATTCGCAAGCTTCTTGACGATGATGAACTTGTTGAGGAAACCGACAAGGACATCGTCGAACAAGGAGATGAAGCTGTCGTCCAAGCGGCCCCTCGCCCTGGCGGCCTCAAGCAATACTACCTGGAGACGTTCCTCGGTGCCGGGCTGCAGGCCGGCGTCGTGGACCATCTGGCACAGCCGGCTGATGCTCGCGCTCATCGCCTCCATGGGTCTAGCTTAGCTTCTAGTCAACTGATCTTGCAATTCGAGTGATCACTCTTGCCCTTGGTTAGCATGCGTAGGTGCGTAGGATTTCGTACTACTCCTCGGCCCTCTACTGCACCTGCCTTTGGCTTTATGATAGGTGGGCCAGCCACCCCCTGGGCCCATGTGTCATTCACCCAAAGGCAATTGTCGTAAGTCAATGAAGCTGCGTCCCCCTTCGTGCCGGTGCAGTATAGTCATCTCACCGGATCTCTAGTTGGGGCCAAACAAGAGAAGTTTGATGTTTACTGGTTTATTGGTCCCCTTTGCATTTTGCGCCAAGTTTTGACCTTTGATTTAACTAATAAAATGTTAATGCGTGTAAACAAAAATGTTGTGTAAGTCACCTTACGAAAACCAAATTAACCCAAAATACTTAGGCACGGTGCATTAACTCCCTCCTTCTTTCTTATTTCGTGACATATCAACCAATGAGAGATGTGGGCCGTGCATGCTTTCAATGACTTGAGACTACCAAACATGGCATGAAGTGTTTAGTTCATTGCATGTAATCCTATTAGTACTCTAGTTAGCAAAAAAACATTAAGTTCTCTCGCTGATAGGAATAAAACACCATGTATTTATTTACAGAGGGAGTAGTACATTTTTTGTGACATGCATTACTAGATATTGCTAGTCAAATACTAAAATCCAGATGGACGTGGTAGTACTCCTAAATCCAGACGGTGGTGCTACTAGTACTAGTAGTAGTACTACCAATGTAGTAGTAGGAGTACTAGCACTGTACTACCCGTTGGTCAAATTATTACGTGCTGCTCCTCACAGTGAAGTGACAAGACCCTGCGTCAGAGATGACACCTGAGTATAGGCGCCGTGTTCGGCATACCATAGTCAACCTCACCATCTACAGTCACTATCATTATGGCTGTAGAGCTGGCCTTCTTACAACTAGCCCTGTTCGACATAATTTCCCATGCGTAGATGCCCGTGCATTGCACGGAACACCAAGATTGGGGGTGGACGGCTCCGGCAGCGGCCATCGCGCTAGATTTTTCTGTGGCCTTCTAGATGTGGTGGGGAGGAGATAAGGCTGATTGTGAGAGACAAGGAGTTGTTTGTAAATAGGGAACAAGTGCGGGCATCTTTTTGCAAAAATGGAGAAGCTTAGTTTGTATGCGTCAGATCTAGATCCGACGGCTATTGGTGAAAGATGGGAGGCACAACATCATCACCAACTCAGGACCTATTTGATTCACAGGATTTTGAAAACGCAAGAATAGGACACGGCAATATTACAAGTTTCAAACTGATATTACAAATGTTAGGAGTAATGCTGCACCTACGAAGAGGGAATTACTAGGAAGTTTACGTAAGAACTTTCGTTACTTTAGGTGGATGCAGCATTATCGTACAAACTAAAATCCACCGCCCTGACAAGTCACTAATGGGAAAATAAGTTTTCGAGTCTCTGGCCACTTGATGTTTCAAAAACAAATTCAGCTTCTGCGGAGACTTTGTCATTTAGGCTTAGACGCTTGCGGTGATCAGCACGCCATTCATTGTTGCGCCAGAGAACGCCAAACCTCATTACCTTGAGGACACTTGCCTCCAGAACAAAGAACCTGGCCAATTTAATCTCAGATGTGCTGCCTCGGTAGTCGATCAAATCAATTTCTGTAAGATGGAGATCAAGGCATTCGATGAGATTGTTATAGTGCAGCACATTTTTCACTTTCGGGTCTTTTTTATCTGCAAAACAAGAGAACATATTAGAGCAGCTGGCTGCATAAGATTGTTGTGTCATCAAGAGGTACCAATATCATTCGCTCATATGATAGGGTTGGCTGGCTAGTGATATTTTTTCACTCTCTCACTCTTTCTGTTTCCTCTCATTTAACTAGGAGCACGTGAAGAGCTTGGGCATTTGTTGCCTTCCACTATGTGGCCGATGCCATATTTCGCAAAAGTATGCCACATAATATGCATCGATGTCAAATCAAAAGATTTTGGCACCGCTCTCGCGATGTGAGAGAGTTGGCACCGCTGTGCACACAAACCCACATGTATAAACAAATCAATCAAACCAACTACACCAGCCTCTCACTCTCCCAAACAAGTGTTTTTATTGCCTCCGTCCTCTCTCTCTCCCACGCAGTGTTTTTTCATTGCGTGAGTTAATTTGGCACTGGAGCAAAGTAGGTGATCCAGATTGGGGCACCAGGTGAGGAATGGAGGGGCATCGATGCCAAATGCATCACAAGTGAATTTGGCACATGTTTTGGCCTACATAACCCACTTTTGTACTCCCTCCGTCCCAAAATTCTTGTCTTAAATTTGTCTAAATACGGATGTATCTAGTTACGTTTTAGTGTTAGATACATCCATATCTAAACAAATGTAAGACAAGAATTTTGGGACGGAGGGAATACTACCTCGTATTTAGTATAAAATTTTGACCATAGATTTACCTAAGAAAATGCCAATGCATGTCACTAAAAATTACAACATTTGAAATTATGTTCAAATACGAATCCAACGATATAGTTCTTAGTGACATGCATTAACATTTTGTCAGTTAAATCTATGGTAAAATTTTGATACTACAAAATTGGAAGAGTAAACCAGGACGGAGGTAGTACTTGCTCTTAGGGTAACCATAGAGTTACTGGAGTAGTCTATGTTACTTTCCACTATGACTATCCTAGGCTACTATAGTAGTACAACATAAAAACGATGCAGGTGATCACGTGAGAAAAAATACTAAAAACATTTCTTTCGGTGCAGTGCGTAGATGCAGTTTTGAACACTACACTTGTCATCGTAATTTGGGAAAATTACGAAAAAATTGAGCTATGTTGTGATTACCGTTTACTTATAGGAAAGAAGTTTCACCTCGATGAGTAGCTTCTCCGTGCACGGAAAGCATGTAAGGAATCCAACAACTTGATCCAGATTGGGGCCGATAGATTTTAGTGCTAAGATCTTCACTGTGCGCATGGACTGGGTCAAGCTTGTGGGAATCATTTTCTGGAAGACAGGCCGTAAATACATCAAGAAGAAATTAAAAAATGTGAATTTCAAGAAGACGGAGAAGAAGATGAGTGTTGTACCTAAACGATTACGGATCCAATAAAGAGTTCAGAGAATTTGGCGGACGAGTACACCAACGCTGTCAATTTCGGTGCGTTAATGACTCTAATTTTTGTTGGACCTTCTAGATCCGATACAAGCAATCTCTCAAGGAAAGATGCATTCTCAATGACCATAACATGGAATAGCTGGAGTGATCTCTTCCCAATTGATGTCTTGTTGCGGGGCCAGCAAGACACATAAATCCATCAAAGATTCGTTGAGGTGATGTGGAGGCTAATGAACCCGTGGATCTGCTCAAGACAAAGGTACTCGAGCACAGTACAGCTGCGGAGCAGGTGCTCCATAGCCTTCTTCGAGATGACAACGTCGAAGACATCGAGCTGCTTGAGTTGAGGGAGAAGAAGGGAAGGCGCGGCATTAATCTCGGGAAGATAGCAGGAGCTGAAGCTGGCGCGGCGCAGCGTTGGCGTGAGGCGGAGCGCGGATGGTGGCAGAGAGCGACATCGTCCAGCTTCAAAGCGGAGCTCCTCGAGCTGATCTAGGGAGGGGATAAGAACCACTCGTCGAACTTGGGTTGGACCTTGCAGTTGGTACTGAACATGCGGATGTCAAGGCATCTAGCTGGCCCAGGGTGCGATGAAAGGATCTTGGAGACTGTGGCCATGCGTTTGCAATCCCCGTAGCAGAGGCAGTTGTCAATGGTGAGGTTGAGGGGGACGCAGCGCCAAAGGGGGCGCCACCGCCGGGAGAGCAGGGCGGTCCGCACAGCAGATTTTGTGGGGAGGAGGCCGATGATGATGAGCAGCATGTCGTCGGGGAGGCTGCTGATGAAGTCCAGGCTCGCCGGATGCGGTTTTGGCTCGAGTCGCCTCCACTTGTTGGCTGCCTCGCCATCCATCTCAACTGGCAGCGACGCCGGTGTACACGTGTGCTGGTGTGTGTTGTGTGATGGGTGTGCGCGAGTGCGTCCTTCTGTGCATGTCGCCGCGCAGTGGTGAATTGTGCGCGAGTGCGTCCTTCGCGCGCAAGAAGTTTGTCCTCAATGCGCCCTCAATTTACTAGCGTGCGGGGTGCTACCCCGAGTGGTTTCAACTTTGTTTACTTCACCGCGTGTCAGATGGGCCTCTAGTTTACTTATTTTCACCCACTGCCACATGGGCCAGCACATGAAGATATAGAACACGAGCTGACAAGGCAGCATGTGGATTGGTTGACCGGTCAACTAAACAATATATGGAGCTATACGCTGACACAGTGAGCATATAATCCATCGGTATAGAGAGTTCGAGTGAGAGGGGAGGCCCGTGAGAGATAGCAGAGAGAGAGAAAGAGCTACTCCCTCCGTTCGATAATGTAGTTCCAACATTTTTTTAAGTCAAACTTTTGAAACTTTGACCAAGTTTATAAAGAAATTACTTATATCTACTATATCAAAGATAAATGATAGTATGAAGTAAGTACATGTTGTGATGAATCTAATGATCGTTCCAGATGTAAATGTTTTTCTCCACATATACCTGGTCAAACTTTTCTGAGGTTTGACTTTTCAAAACATCCATATGCTTATGGACGTGACAGAGTCCCTAACTAGAGAGAGAGAGAGAGAGTGAAAAAAGTGTGTGTGCATGTGTGAAAGAGACATGGACAACACACAATAAAAGTAGAGAAAAAGCGTGCGTGTCTTATGCAAACATATCACACATGCATCTTCGACAACGGAGGCAAGGTGAGGAGATAGTGTGTGGTTGTTTGGAACCGAGAGAGCAAGACCCCTAGCACGTGGCCAAGAGGGGTCTGACAAACAAGGGAGAGAGGTCGAGAGAGACGTACGGAGAAAATACAGACATGGGGATGAGAGAGTGTATGTTTGTCATAGAGAGATCCCCTGGAGATCGTGATGGGACTACATGGGTGGGAGATCGAGTGACAAGGTGTGTGCGCGATAGAAGATGCCCCGAGAGATATCGAGATAGACGTATGGATGGAAGGAGACAATATGTGTGTTCCTGATGGCTAGTAAGAGATAATCATACTTAGGAGGGGGGAGTGCTTGCGCCTATGATGGAGTGAGGGATTATGGTACTTAGGGGGGTGCGTGTCACATGGAGAGAGAACAAGGGCGGAGAGTGTTGGATAGGTCTATATGTATAGCGCGAGCGAGACATGTGTATGTGTGAACCAGGGAGATATAAGGCCAGTTTGGCTTGCGTCCTGAGCATGTTTTGCCTGGCCTGGGGTTGTGGCCGGATTTCATGCACGCTTGTTTGGTTGCTACCCTGTGAAAAAGAAAGCCCGCCTGGCCTGGGTTCCCTTGCACTTTAATTAGCCTGGCTGAACTCCAGACACTGCAAGTAGCCTGGCCCAGGCGACCGATTTCGAACGCCTGGCCGTGCCTGGTCATGTGGCCACAAGGCTAACAGCAACATGGATGGATATTAGCATTAAATAATTGATGCATGGATTGATTGATGGGACGTTGATGCTTTGCCTGGCCCAGGCATGAACCAAACGCTTCAGCACCACACAAGCCTGGCCAGGCAGAAATATTTTACATCTCACGTCCACACCAGGCAGTACCGGCCATCAAGGCCTGAGGGTCAGGTCACGAACCAAACTGACCAATAAAGTTTGAGAGAGATTGAGGAGCCCCGATAAGGCTGAGTGGTGCGTCAGATAGCTGAGAGGGGGAAAGAGATATTCCATCCGCTCGATAATGCAGTGCATGTAAATTTTTTAGAAGTCAAACTTTGGAAACTTTGATCATGTTTACGCAAATGTTATTTATATCTACGATACCAAAGATACATCATACAAAACTACATCTCATGGTGAATCTAATGGTATATGTTTTCCATACTAGATGTAATTCTTTTTCTCCACGTACATGGTCAAACTTTGTGATGTTTGACTTTTCAATAAATCTATATGCTATGGACCGACGAGAGTGCCTCAGTTGAGACAAATCAAGTGCGTGTGAAGGAGAATGAGTAAGTGTGCAAAAAGAGTATGTGTGTGAAAGAGAAAGTGACAACAAACGATAAATTAGAGAGAGTGTGTGTTTTTTCGTTTCTTATGCGAACATATCACACATGCATCTCCGAGATGGAAAAGCGAGGCGACGAGATACACGAAGATAGCTAGTGTGTGATTGTTTGCAACGGAGAGAGACACCCCTATAGCACATGTCCAATAGAGGTCTGGCCAACAAGGAACAAAGGTCGAGAGGGACACATGGATGGCGTGGACGCATGGGGAGGGAGAGAGGGTGTGTTTGTGATAGAGAGATCCCGTCGAGATCGTGAGGGGACTATATGGGTGGGAGATCGAGGGAGTGCATGCGGGATAGAAAGATGCCCAGAGAGAAATCGAGATAGACCATGCACATGTTTATGATGGAGACTAAGATTAGCTAGTCATATACATATAGGGGGGACTGCGTGTGCCTACAATTGAGTGAGAGACCATCATACTTGGCTAGCTGGGCATGAGATTGTGTGTGTGTGCGCGTGTGAGATGGAGAGAGAACGAGGGGGAGAGATAGAGTTTTAGATGGGCCTATCGAGTGCGAGTGATATATGCATGTGTATGTGTGACCCAGGTGGATGGAGAGTTTGAGAGAGGGGGGAAGAGCTCCGAGACGACATAGTGGTGCGTGAGAGAGTTACGGGCAAAGAGCCAAGGAATTTGTGTGTGTACGATGAGTGCACCCAAGATATCTAGCTTGGACTAGCTAGAGTATCATACATAGTGTGCGAGAGAGACCTATAGATGGTGTATATATGCATGCGAACTAGAAAGACCCCCCCCCCCACACACACACACACAAAGAGAGAGAGAGAGAGAGAGAGAGAGAGAGGGAGAGATGGAGATAAAGGGAGAGGGACCGACAAGGTTTTTGTGTCGGATGCGTGCGACAGAATTGAAGATTGTTGGCGAGAGAGAGAGAGAGAGAGAGAGAGAGAACAGGAGTCCGGGAGAGGGGGAGGTCGTGTTTTATGCATCAAAGACTGATATAAACCATGTTTCGATATAAACTTGCATTCAAATATTTAAATTGGGGAACATGTTGTCTGCAATCCACACATGAACGGATATATGTGTATATCAAACAAGTTCATTAATTTGACTTTCAACATGTTCATGGAGTACTATAATACTGTACAACATGCTACTCGATTGAGGTGTTCAATTTTGGATTTAGTTCACTATTTTGACCTACTGAATGAGCTATTTCATTGAATCAAGATATTTCATTTTGGGTTTGATTCGCGTTTTTGAGTGGGTCAACTATTTTCATATAGTAAATCACTAGCAACGAGCATGTAAAAACACATTACTCCCGAGCATCATCTCTCCATCTAAAAAAGAAGTGGCAAGCTAATATTTCAAAATTTGATCCGAATCGACTTGGTCGACTTGGTAAGGTAGACGTGGATGCTCGTTCTCCCAAAATTTGAATGAACCGTTAAACATCCTCTCTGCTCGGTGGAATTCGCCCGAGCAAATAAATGGGAGACGCGAAATTACCGTCCTATGTGGGACACGCATCAATTGGCCCGTTGTACATCGAGGGTAGGTTCGTAACTTCGTCCAAGCGCGCCTTCTCCTCGGCCGAAATGACATGTGCCAAATAATTCATAAACCATGGTCGGCAAAACACGCTCTCCTCGCCCGAAATAGCTCGCGCCCACTATTTCAAAACACGCTCTCCTCGCCCGAAATCGCTCGCGCCCACTATAGTTCAAAACACGCCCTCCTCGCCCGAAATCGCTCCCGCCCACTATTTGGGGAGAAGCGAAGTTACTCTACTATCCACGACCCTCAGTACACAGACCCAAGCTGAGAAGCCTATAGGCGAGGGTAGAACTGTAACTCCCCCTCACATTTCAGACAAATGCGTCCATAAGACATGGTTCCACTCCCCTCCCAATTCCCCCCCCCCATTCATACCTCGTGGGCGTCAAATCACCTTCTCCCCGGAAGCTCCCTTCTCCCGAGCCGCGAAACCTCAGCCCCACCTCCATGGCACCCCCACTGCACCAATTTCACAGTCTCCCTCCTTCCTAATGCCGAAGACGTTGTCCATTTGTCGTCATGCACTAGGCCGTGTGCCTCTTACTCCATGCTGCTGGTGTTGCCTCAACGATGGCCGCGTGAACCGTACTGGAGCCTATTCACCCCCACCGTTGTTCACAGCGCCAGAGCGGCTCCAACTTCGGATCCGTCCAGAGTCCTGGCGCTGCTTCCGCATAGCCGTCGACCATCGCGACATCGCTCTTTCCCTGCCGCCGGTCGCCACCACAACTGCGCCAGCCTCACCGACTCGGCAGCTGGACCTGCCTACTTCACCATGCCGCCAGATAGGTCGCACCCTCATCTCAAATCACTTTATTTAGGCATCAGTTGTCTGAATTTTTATTCTGGGCCAATTGATTCCCAACGGGAAGCAGCACCCCTCAAGGCGGCGAAGCTCCTAGGCTGTCGGTTGGCTGGTGTCTAACGTAAGGGCGCGGGGCCGCAAGTTCGCCGCGGAAGCAGCGCTTAGATGGCTATCTTTTAGAGTTGCATGGGTTGAAGGTACTGTCGCCATTGGATCTGGATGAAGGGGAGTCTTTGTGGATTGGCCCGGGGGCGGCGTAACCACGGCAGTGTGGTGGGGCGGGGAGCGGGGTTTTGGCCGAGGCCACGGATGGTGGAGGCAGGCTGCTCTGCCGTTGGTCGCTGGCTCTTTAGGGAAGATTCCAAACAGTGTCAGCCGGGAGGCACAAGACGGCCAGCCATCCGGCGTAGATCGGACAGTACCAAAATAAAATAAAATCATGTGACCCCAATTTAGTCTTCAGTCAACAGACGTGTGACCACTCTCGTACCTTGTTGTTGATCTCTTAGTGTATTTCTTCAGATCAAAGAGATATGTCGTTCTTAACGTTATGTGTTATCTGCATCTTCAGACACACCGTCTTCCGACTCACCGCAGCTGCTCCAACAAGGGAAGCATACACCAGAAGGGAGCTATAGTCCCCACTCAACAGTTCCCTGCATCGAATGCACGTGCCCGACATGGACAACCACAACAACTGCAGGGCCATCGACAAGTCAGCACATGATGCTCACTCTTATGGATGGCAGCCAGATAGGTTGTACCCTCATCTTACTTGTGTGCAACATTTATGGCTTTGCTATTCATCTAAGCATGGAAAATAGATCATCACATTTCACTGTATATTCATGCTGATCTCTTACGGGTCTTGTTCAGGAGTTAATGTTGTTCCATAGTTCAGCTAAGATACTTGTTCTTTAGGTAGCGTTGTTCCATAGTTATCATCCATCAGCCAATGCTATCCCACAGGCTGGTGATTATAGTATTATACCACTTCTAGTATTACCTATGTTGTTCTTTAATACTTTTGTGTGCCATCTAGTTAATCTTGAGTACAAACGATACATATTCTGTAGCTTCCATCTGTGTTCTCCCTTTAGTTTATGAGACCTGTTGCTGCTAGTTAACCCCGGCCCTACTATTTATGTCGTCTCCTACACGCACTCATTACATAAATCTAACTACTAGCTGTCTTCCATGCATGTCAGATATAATTGCACACACTGATATATCCACAAGAACCTCACGGAGCAATGTAAAGGCCAATAAACTTGATGACAATGATACCCAATATGACAGAACATGTAAAGGCAGTTCTTCAGAAGACTTGCAGAAAGATGATGAATCCTCTTCACTCCACAAGGTCCTTGCTCTAACTTGGCTTGTGATATGGGTACAACATGCATATAATGTCCTGGAGTGTATCTACTCTGTTGTAATGCCATGTGCTTAGCATGCTGATCATGCATGTAAATATGTAATGCCTTTCTGTTTTTCAGTACCTATTCCATTCATGATAACATGTTTTCAAATTCAAGTATTGTCACTCTACTCTATCGCAATGCCATCTGCTTAATTTGGACATCATGCTTCTGAATATCTTATGCATTGTTATTCATCAGTATGTACTTCATCTGTCTACCATACCATGTTTTTTTACATTGAAGTGATGTTCTAGTGCTCTGTTGCAATGCCATCTTATTTTCCCAATCATACACGTGTATGTTTCCTTAGTTATTTCTGTACGTATTCCGCTAGCATACAGTTTTACATTCAACTAGTGTTTTTTTTGCTGTGTTGTCCTGTCGTATCCCTAGCTCTTACACCATACTCCCTCCGTCCGGATTACATGTTGCCGAAATGGATAAAAAAGGATGTATCTAGAACTGAAATACGCCTAGACCCATCCATTTTTTCTGGATGGAGGGAATACATGTCAATATGGTATGCCTTTCTATTCTTTAGTACCTATTCCATCTCTCTGTTGTCGCATGTTTTATAATTAAAGCACCATTCTTCTATACAAGGCATGCAAGGGGAAGACGACTATGTTAGAATCTGAAGGGTTACAAACAAGGCCTTTGCAAAAGATCCAAACACCAGGAGATAAACTCCAGTTTTTATAGATACTGCTCCAGCACAGAGAAACACAACTCCTACTGATAATAAGCAGATTCTAGTGGCCAAAGAACTAGACCGCTCCAGTCCAGCAAAAATATGTCAACTCAATTCTAAAAAGCGTGTGCGTTGTTGGGGAACGTAGCAGAATTTTAAAATTTTCTATGCATCACCAAGATCAATCTATGGAGTCATCTAGCAACGAGGGAGAGAGGAGTGCATCTACATACCCTTGTAGATCGCGCGCGGAAGCGTTCAAGAGAACGGGGTTGATGGAGTCGTACTCGACGTGATCCAAATCACCGATGACCTAGTGCCGAACGGACGGCACCTCCGTGTTCAACACACGTACGGTTGGGAAGACGTCTCCTCCAACTTGATCCAGCAAGGTTGAAGGAGAGGTTGATGAAGATCCAGCAGCACGACGGCGTGGTGGTGGATGCAGCAGGATCCCGGCAGGGCTTCGCCAAGCGCAAGCGGGGAGGAGAGGTGTTACGGAGGGAGAGGGAGGCGCCAAGAGCAAGGGATGCGGCCGCCCTCCCTCCCCCCTCTTTATATAGGGGCCTTGGGGGCGCTGGCCCTAGGAGATGGATCTCCAAGGCGGCGGCCAAGGGGTGGCTTCCCCCCAAAGCCAAGTGGGGGGCGCCCCCACCCCTAGGGTTTCCCAACCCTAGGCACAGGGGAGGCCCAAGGGGGGCGCACCAGCCCACTAGGGGCTGGTTCCCCTTCCAATTCAGCCCATGGGGACCTCCGGGATAGGTGGCCCCACCTGGTGGACCCCCGGGACCCTTCCGGTGGTCCCGGTACAATACCGACGACCCCCGAAACCTTCCCGATGGCCGAAACTGGACTTCCTATATATAAATCTTTACCTCCAGACCATTCCAGAACTCCTCGTGATGTCCGGGATCTCATTCGGGACTCCGAACAACTTTCGGGTTACTGCATACTAATATCTCTACAACCCTAGCGTCACCGAACATTAACTGTGTAGACCCTACGGGTTCGGGAGACATGCAGACATTACCGAGATGCCTCTCCGGTCAATAACCAACAGCGGGATCTGGATACCCATGTTGGCTCCCACATGCTCCACGATGATCTCATCGGATGAACCACGATGTCGAGGATTCAATCAATCCGTATACAATTCCCTTTGTCAATCGGTACGTTACTTGCCCGAGACTCGATCGTCGGTATCCCAATACCTCGTTCAATCTCGTTACCGGCAAGTCACTTTACTCGTGTCGTAATGCATGATCCCGTGATCAACCACTTGGTCACATTGAGCCCATTATGATGATGCATTACCGAGTGGGCCCAGAGATACCTCTCGGTCACATGGAGTGACAAATCCCAGTCTCGATTCGTGCCAACCCAACAGACACTTTCGGAGATACCTGTAGTGTACCTTTATAGTCACCCAGTTACGTTGTGATGTTTGGCACACCCAAGGCACTCCTGCGGTATCCGGGAGTTGCACAATCTCATGGTCTAAGGAAATGATACTTGACATTCGGAAAAGCTACAGCAAACGAACTACACGATCTTTGAGCTATGCTTAGGATTGGGTCTTGTCCATCACATCATTCTCCTAATGATGTGATCCCGTTATCAATGACATCCAATGTCCATAGTCAGGAAACCATGACTATCTTTTGATCAACGAGCTAGTCAACTAGAGGCTCACTAGGGACGTGTTGTGGTCTATGTATTCACACATGTATTACAATTTCCGGATAACACAATTATAGCATGAACAATAGACAATTATCATGAACAAAGAAATATAGTAATAACCATTTTATTATTGCCTATAGGGCATATTTCCAACGGTCTCCCACTTGCACTAGAGTCAATAGTCTAGTTACATTGTGATGAATCAAACACCCGTGCAGTTCTGGCGTTGATCATGTTTTGCTCTAGGGAGAGGTTTAGTCAACGGATCTGCCACATTCAGGTCCGTATGTACTTTACAAATCTCTATGTCTCCATTTTGAACACTTTCACGAATGGAGTTGAAGCGACGCTTGATATGCCTGGTCTTCCTGTGAAACCTGGGCTCCTTGGCAAGGGCAATAGCTCCAGTGTTGTCACAGAAGAGAGTCATCGGGCCCGACGCATTGGGTATGACTCCTAGGTCGGTAATGAACTCCTTCACCCAGACTGCTTCTTGTGCTGCCTCTGAGGCTGCCATGTACTCTGCTTCACATGTAGATCCCGCCACAACGCTTTGCTTGCAACTGCACCAGCTTACTGCCCCACCATTCAAAATATACACGTACCCGGTTTGTGACTTAGAGTCATCCAGATCTGTGTCGAAGCTAGCATCGACGTAACCCTTTACGACGAGCTCTTCGTCACCTCCATAAACGAGAAACATATCCTTAGTCCTTTTCAGGTACTTTAGGATATTCTTGACCGCTGTCCAGTGTTCCATGCCGGGATTACTTTGGTACCTTCCTGCCAAACTTACGGCAAGGTTTACATCAGGTCTGGTACACAGCATAGCATACATGATAGACCCTATGGCCGAGGCATAGGGGACGACACTCATCTTTTCTCTATATTCTGCCGTGGTCGGGCATTGAGCCGTGCTCAATCTCGTACCTTGCAATACAGGCAAGAACCCCTTCTTTGACTGATCCATTTTGAACTTCTTCAATATCTTGTCAAGGTACGTACTATGTGAAAGACCAATGAGGCGTCTCGATCTATCTCTATAGATCTTGATGCCTAATATATAAGCAGCTTCTCCAAGATCCTTCATTGAAAAACACTAGTTCAAGTAGGCCTTTATGCTTTCCAAGAATTCTATATCATTTCCCATCAACAGTATGTCATCCACATACAATATGAGAAATGCTACAGAGCTCCCACTCACTTTCTTGTAAATGCAGGCTTCTCCATAAGTCTGCGTAAACCCAAACGCTTTGATCATCTCATCAAAACGAATGTTCCAACTCCGAGATGCTTGCACCAGCCCATAAATCGAGCGTTGGAGCTTGCACACCTTGTCAGCATTCTTAGGATCGACAAAACCTTCCGGCTGCATCATATACAATTCTTCCTTAAGGAAACCATTAAGGACTGCCGTTTTGACGTCCATTTGCCATATCTCATAATCATAGAATGCGGCAATTGCTAACATGATTCGGACGAACTTCAGCTTCGCTACGGGTGAAAAAGTCTCATCGTAGTCAACCCCTTGAACTTGTCGATAACCCTTAGCGACAAGCCGAGCTTTATAGATGGTTACATTACCATACGCGTCTGTCTTCTTCTTAAAGATCCATTTATTTTCTATGGCTCGCCGATCATCAGGCAAGTCAGTCAAAGTCCATACTTCGTTTTCATACATGGATCCTATCCCGGATTTCATGGCTTCCAGCCATTTGTTAGAATCCGGGCCCGCCATCGCTTCTTCATAGTTCGAAGGTTCACCGTTGTCTAACAACATGATTTCCAAGACAAGGTTGCCCTACCACTCTGGTGCGGAACGTGTCCTCATGGACCTACGAAGTTCAGTAGCAACTTGATCTGAAGTTTCATGATCATCATCATTAACTTCCTCATCATTAACTTCCTCTCTAGTCGGTGCAGGAACCTCAGGAACATTTTCTTGAGCTGCGCCACTTACCGGTTCAAGAGGTAATACTTCATCAAGTTCTACTTTCCTCCCACTTATTTCTTTCGAGAGAAACTCTTTCTCTAGAAAGGACCCATTCTTGGCAACAAAGATCTTGCCTTCGGATCTGAGGTAGAATGTATACCCAATAGTTTCTTTAGGGTATCCTATGAAGACGCATTTTTCCGATTTGGGTTCGAGCTTTTCAGGTTGAAGTTTCTTGACATAAGCATCGCATCCCCAAACTTTTAGAAACGACAGCTTAGGTTTCTTCCCAAACCATAATTCATACGGTGTCGTCTCAACGGATTTCGACGGAGCCCTATTTAAAGTGAATGCGGCAGTCTCTAAAGCATAGCCCCAAAATGATAGCGGTAGATCGGTAAGAGACATCATAGATCGCACCATATCCAATAGAGTGCGATTACGACGTTCGGACACACCATTACGCTGAGGTGTTCCAGGCGGCGTGAGTTGTGAAACTATTCCACATTTTCTTAAGTGTGTGCCAAATTCGTGACTCAAGTATTCTCCCCCACGATCTGATCGCAAGAACTTGATTTTTCTGTCACGTTGATTCTCAACCTCGCTCTGAAATTCCTTGAACTTTTCAAAGGTCTCAGACTTGTGTTTCATTAAGTAGACATACCCATATCTACTCAAGTCATCAGTGAGGGTGAGAACATAACGATAGCCACCGCGAGCCTCAACACTCATTGGACCGCACACATCAGTATGTATGATTTCCAATAAGTTGGTTGCTCGCTCCATTGTTCCTGAGAACGGAGTCTTGGTCATTTTACCCATGAGGCATGGTTCGCACGTGTCAAATGATTCGTAATCAAGAGACTCCAAAAGTCCATCTGCATGGAGCTTCTTCATGTGTTTGACACCTATGTGACCAAGGCGGCAGTGCCACAAGTATGTGGGACTATCATTATCAACCTTACATCTTTTGGTATTCACACTATGAATATGTGTAACATTACGCTCGAGATTCATTAAGAATAAACCATTCACCATCGGAGCATGACCATAAAACATATCTCTCATATAAATAGAACAACCATTATTCTCAGATTTAAATGAGTAGCCATCTCGAATTAAACGAGATCCTGAGACAATGTTCATGCTCAAAGCTGGCACTAAATAACAATTATTGAGGTTTAAAACTAATCCGGTAGGTAAATGTAGAGGTAGCGTGCCGACGGCGATCACATCGACCTTGGAACCATTCCCGACGCGCATCATCACCTCGTCCTTCGCCAGCCTCCGCTTATTTCGTAGCTCCTGCTTTGAGTTACAAATGTGAGCAACCGCACCGGTATCAAATACCCAGGAGCTACTACGAGTACTGGTAAGGTACACATGTATATCACATATACCTTTAGTGTTGCCGGCCTTCTTGTCCGCTAAGTATTTGGGGCAGTTCCGCTTCCAGTGACCACTTCCCTTGCAATAAAAACACTCAGTCTGGGGCTTGGGTCCATTCTTTGGCTTCTTCCCAGCAGCTTGCTTACCGGGCGCGGCAACTCCCTTGCCGTCCTTCTTGAAGTTCTTTTTACCCTTGCCTTTCTTGAACTTAGTGGTTTTATTCACCATCAACACTTGATGTTCCTTTTTTATTTCCACCTCTGCTGATTTCAGCATTGAATACACCTCAGGAATGGTCTTTTCCATCCCCTGCATATTGAAGTTCATCACAAAGCTCTTGTAGCTCGGTGGAAGCGACTGAAGGATTCTGTCAATGACCGCGTCATCCGGGAGATTAACTCCCAGCTGAGTCAAGCGGTTATGCAACCCAGACATTTTGAGTATGTGCTCACTGACAGAACTATTTTCCTCCATCTTACAACTGAAGAACTTGTCAGAGACTTCATATCTCTCGACCCGGGCATGAGCTTGGAAAACCATTTTTAGCTCTTCGAACATCTCATATGCTCCGTGTCTCTCAAAACGCTTTTGGAGCCCCGGTTCTAAGCTGTAAAGCATGCCGCACTGAACGAGGGAGTAATCATCAGCACGTGACTGCCAAGCGTTCATAACGCCTTGGTTCTCTGAGATGGGTGCGTCACCTAGCGGTGCTTCTAGGACATAATCTTTCTTGGCAGCTATGAGGATGATCCTCAGGTTCCGGACCCAGTCCGTATAGTTGCTGCCATCATCTTTCAGCTTGGTTTTCTCTAGGAACGCGTTGAAGTTGAGGACAACGTGGGCCATTTGATCTACAACACATATTGTAAAGATTTTAGACTAAGTTCATGATAATTAAGTTCATCTAATCAAATTACTCAATGAACTCCCACTCAGATAGACATCCCTCCAGTCATCTAAGTGAAACATGATCCGAGTTAACTAGGCCGTGTCCGATCATCACGTGAGACGGAGTAGTCAACATCAGTGAACATCTTCATGTTGATCGTATCTTCTATACGACTCATGCTCGACCTTTCGGTCTTCCATGTTCCGAGGCCATGTCTGTACATGCTAGGCTCATCAAGTCAACCTAAGTTTATTGCGTGTGTAAATCTGGCTTACACCCGTTGTATTCGAACGTTAGAATCTATCACACCCGATCCTCACGTGGTGCTTCGAAACAACGAACCTTCGCAATGGTGCACAGTTAGGGGGAACACTTTCCTGAAATTATTACGAGGGATCATCTTATTTAAGCTACCGTCGTTCTAAGCAAATAATATGTAAAACATGATAAACATCACATGCAATCAAATAGTGACATGATATGGCCAATATCATTTGCTCCTTTTGATCTCCATCTTCGGGGCTTCATGATCATCGTTGTCACCGGCATGACACCATGATCTCCATCATCGTGTCTTCTTGAAGTTGTCTCGTCATCTATTACTTCTACTACTATGGCTAACGCTTTAGCAATAAAGTAAAGTAATTACATGACGTTTATGTTGACACGCAGGTCATGAATAAATAAAGACAACTCCTATGGCTCCTGCCGGTTGTCATACTCATCGACATGCAAGTCGTGATTCCTATTACAAGAACATGATCAATCTCATACATCACATATATCATTCATCACATCCTTTTGGCCATATCACATCACACGGCACATGCTGCAAAAACAAGTTAGACGTCCTCTAATTGTTGTTGCAAGTTTTTACGTGGCTGCTATAGGTTTCTAGCAAGAACGTTTCTTACCTAAGCCAAAACCACAACGTGATATGACAATTTCTATTTACCCTTCATAAGGACCCTTTTCATCGAATCCGATCCGACTAAAGTGGGAGAGACAGACACCCGCCAGCCACCTTATGCAACTAGTGCATGTCAATCGGTGGAACCAGTCTCACGTAAGCGTACGTGTAAGGTCGGTCCGGGCCGCTTCATCCCACGATGCCTCCGAATCAAGATAATACTAGTAACGGCAAGCAAATTGACAATATCCACGCCCACAACTGCTTTGTGTTCTACTCGTGCATAGAAACTACGCATAGACCTAGCTCATGATGCCACTGTTGGGGAACGTAGCAGAATTATAAAATTTTCTACGCATCACCAAGATCAATCTATGGAGTCATCTAGCAACGAGGGAGAGAGGAGTGCATCTACATACCCTTGTAGATCGCGCGCGGAAGTGTTCAAGAGAACGGGGTTGATGGAGTCGCACTCGACGTGATCCAAATCACCGATGACCTAGTGCCGAACGGACGGCACCTCCGCGTTCAACACACGTACGGTTGGGAAGACGTCTCCTCCAACTTGATCCAACAAGGGGGGAGGAGAGGTTGATGAAGATCCAGCAGCACGACGGCGTGGTGGTGGATGCAGCAGGATCCCGGCAGGGCTTCGCCAAGCGCAAGCGGGGAGGAGAGGTGTTACGGAGGGAGAGGGAGGCGCCAAGAGCAAGGGATGCGGCTGCCCTCCCTCCCCCCTCTTTATATAGGGGCCTTGGGGGACGCCGGCCCTAGGAGATGGATCTCCAAGGGGGCGGCGGCCAAGGGGTGGCTTCCCCCCAAAGCCAAGTGGGGGGCGCCCCCACCCCTAGGGTTTCCCAACCCTAGGGGCAGGGGAGGCCCAAGGGGGGCGCACCAGCCCACTAGGGGCTGGTTCCCCTTCCAATTCAGCCCATGGGGCCCTCCGGGATAGGTGTCCCCACCCGGTGGACCCCCGGGACCCTTCCGGTGGTCCCGGTACAATACCGACGACCCCCGAAACCTTCCTGATGGCCGAAATTGGACTTCCTATATATAAATCTTTACCTCCGGACCATTCCGGAACTCCTCGTGACGTCCAGGATCTCATCCGGGACTCCAAACAACTTTCGGGTTACTGCATACTAACATCTCTACAACCCTAGAGTCACCGAACCTTAAGTGTGTAGACCCTACGGGTTCGGGAGACATGCAGACATTACCGAGATGCCTCTCCGGTCAATAACCAACAGCGGGATCTGGATACCCATGTTGTATCCCACATGCTCCACGATGATATCATCGGATGAACCACGATGTCGAGGATTCAATCAATCTGTATACAATTCCCTTTGTCAATCGGTACGTTACTTGCCCGAGACTCGATCGTCGGTATCCCAATACCTTGTTCAATCTCGTTACCGGCAAGTCACTTTACTCGTGCCGTAATGCATGATCCCGTGATCAACCACTTGGTCACATTGAGCTCATTATGATGATGCATTACCGAGTGGGCCCAGAGATACCTCTCCGTCACACGGAGTGACAAATCCCAGTATCGATTCGTGCCAACCCAACAGACACTTTCGGAGATACCTGTAGTGTACCTTTATAGTCACCCAGTTACGTTGTGACGTTTGGCACACCCAAGGCACTCCTACGGTATCCGGGAGTTGCACAATCTCATGGTCTAAGGAAATGATACTTGACATTTGGAAAAGCTACAGCAAACGAACTACACGATCTTTGAGCTATGCTTAGGATTGGGTCTTGTCCATCACATCATTCTCCTAATGATGTGATCCCATTATCAATGATATCCAATGTCCATAGTCAGGAAACCATGACTATCTTTTGATCAACGAGCTAGTCAACTAGAGGCTCACTAGGGACGTGTTGTGGTCTATGTATTCACACATGTATTACGATTTCCGGATAACACAATTATAGCATGAACAATAGACAATTATCATGAACAAAGAAATATAATAATAACCATTTTATTATTGCCTCTAGGGCATATTTCCAACATGCGTATCCTTGCATCATGAAATTTTATAGCATACTGATCATATTTTCTACATGTTTCTTACCCATCTCTCTTTTAGAAAATAAGCTTAACAGATAGAAGAATTTCTGCATTGGTATCGTTTATGAGGAAAGATTCTTGCAGGAATTCTCTGTGCTCCAATGTAGATGTAAGTACCTGTTGTATATCACTATATTTTTACATCAGCATGTATTTTGTTAATCGGTGTGAATCCAACCTTTATCTGATATAAATTTAGTTGTAGCAAAATGTATGATTAAAGGCCACAATGTTGATTTTTGCAAGGAAAACTACCTGGTAGTTTTGCATCCTGAGCTGCATGAGTGTACTATCTCATATCAGTGGGTTTGAATACTTTGGTTCTACAGTAGGTTTTTCAGCATATTTTTACTGTGTTGTACTCCCTCCGTCCGGATTAAATGTCGTAGAAATGGATAAAACTGGATGTATCTAGAACTGAAATACGCCTAGACCCATCCATTTATTTCTGGATGGAGGGAATACATGTCAATATGTCATGCCTTTCTATTCTTCAGTACCTATTCCATCTCTGTTGTAGCATGTTTTATAACTGAATCACCATTCTTCTATATAAGGCATGCAAGGGGAAGACGGCTATGTTAGAATCTGAAGGGTTACAAACCAGGTCTTTGCAAAAGATCCAAACGCCAGTAGATAATAAACCAACTCCATTTTCATAGATACTGCTCCAGCACAGAGAAACCCAACTCCCACTGATAATATGCAGATTCTAGTGGCCAAAAAACTAGTCCGCTCCAGTCCAGCAAAAGAATGTCAACTCCATTCTAAGAAGCGTGTGCGTATCCTCGCATCATGAAATTTTATAGCATTCTCATCATATTTTCTACATGTTTCTTACCCATCTTTCTTTTAGAAAATAAGGTTAAACGATACAAGACTTCCTCCATTGGGATCATATTTGAGGAAAATATCTTGCGGGAATTCTCTGTGCTCCAATGCTGATGTAAGTACCTGTTGTATATCACTATATTTTTACATCAGCATGTATTTTGTTAATCGGCGTGAATCTAACCTTTATCTGATCTAAAATTAGTTGTAGCAAAATGTTAAAGGCGCCAATGTTGATTTTTGTAAGGAAAACTGCCTGGTAGTTTTGCATACTGAGTTGCATGAATGTACTATCTCATATCACGCACATTACTGAATTGTAGTGCTTCTCTGGTTGCCCATTCATTCATTGTGTCAATGTTGCTTTCATATTACCTTACCTGGCTGATGATAGCTGTGCCATATTGTGTTAATTTGGTGTAGGCTAGTTGCCCAAATGTTCGTTGTGTCAATGTTGCTTTCCTATTATTTGACTTGGCCAATGATAGCAATGCTAGTGTGTTAATTTTGTGCAGGCTGCTGAAGATAAGAAGACAAACTCTGAAAACAGCAAGGCAACCCCATTGTTTCTTTCCAGTAAATCTAGGCCAGGTAATATGGCAATAACTCATGATTAATCTGTTTGGTTTCCGTCCTAATTTATGTTATGATGCAGTGGTCGAGACACTCTCCACTATCAATGATACAATCCTGCCAAAATCGCCATCTGAATCTGTTCAGTATCCTCTGTCTCGAATGCAACGGAATAAATGTATGTTTGTGAACCAATTAATGGCTAAGCAATGATGGCAATGGTGGATGAATCAGAGGTGCAGAGTCGTGCGACACAACAACTGATCAATGTTTTCAGAGATGGTGTAGCAAAGCAGCAAGAACTTGCCCACATGCTTATGGGCGTCATCTGTGCTGAGGTTGCAGATTGTGACGTTGTAGATGGTCAGGTTCTGCTCATTTATTTGCACTGGCATCAATCTTTGATTGCCCAGTGGATGTAATTTCTTGTAATATATGCTGGATGTGCAACGTTATTCCCTGTATGTCGTACCTTTGCTTGATCGGTTTTGCTCCTATGCATAATTGCTCGTCATAATGGGCTCAAATTATCTAATTTGGCCTAAAGACATGAACAAACTTTAGTGGGCCCATTAAGTTAATGGGCCGTTACTAGGGAGAAAGTTAATGGTCGGCCCTCTTACCTCTCGGGTTGTTAACAGGCCGTTACTAAGTTTGGGCTACATATGGCCCAACTATACTATAGGCCTTTAGCAGGCCGAAAGAGACAGCGGGCTTGTACTAGACCATGAAGAGTATGGGCCGCTAAGAGGCCGAAAGTCAGGTCGTATTGTAAACGGCCCAACTGTGTTGTGGGCCTTTAGCAGGCCGAAAGAGAAACCGGGCTGGTATTGGACCATGAAGGGCATGGGCCGTTAAAAGGCCAAAACTAAGGTCCGACTACAAATGGCCCAACTCATTTATAGTCCGTTAATAGACCGAAAGGCACACAGGGCCGGGAATTGGCCCAACACTTAAATGGGTCGCTAAAAGGCCAAAACTCAGGTCCGACTACAAATGGCCCAACTGATTTATGGGCCATCAACAGGCTGAAAGTGACACCGGGCCAGAAATTGGCCCAACACTTAAATGGGCCGCTAAAAGGCCGAAACTCAGGTCCGACTACAAATGGCCCATCAGATTTATGGGCCGTCAACAGGCTGAAAGACACACCAGGCCGGAAATTAGCCCAACATTTAAATGGGTCGCTAAAAGGCCGAAAGATGTACATCCTGAAAATTGGCCCATCCATTAAATGGGTCGTTAATAGACCGAAATCTCACCGGGCCGATATTGAGCCCAAAAATATAGCGGGCTGTTAACGGGCTCGAACTGACGATGGGCTGCAATGGTGTCAAATCTTTAACGGGCCGTTGACAGACCGAATTGGCACATCTCGTATGGGCCGTGGGCTTAAATGGACCTGACACAAGTAGGCCTTATATGGGCCGGCCTGCTAATTTTTACTGGGCCGGCCTTTTTCACCGGAATGGGCCACTGTTGGGCCGTGCCACGTGTCGACCTATCATAGGCGCCTCCTGTCCAATGAGTGGATGACATCTGTCCCAACGGTGAGGCAACACGTGTTTCCTTCGGCCAATCAGAGTTTTACACGTGGAAATTTCCCATTGGTCAGGGCTGTTAATAGGTTATCGGATCCAAAATCCGACCCGATAGCTTAACGGTGTTCCGTTACGGTGGATGCCACGTGTCGGTCACCCTTGACGAAAGCACTTCTGTGACGCGCGGTTTATCGTCATGGAAGTGGACACTTCCGTGATGATAATTTTGGTAATGTCATGGAACACTTCTATGACAGCACAGGTATGACTATCTTGATTCTGTCATAGAATCGTCATGGATGTACATGCATGACAAAAAACGTGACCTACTGTGACAAACACGTATCATCACGGAAGTGTATTTTTTTGTAGTGTTACATTATTTGTCATTTGCCTCTCGTTTTCCTCTCCCCCACTTCACCCTTGCCGTTTTATTCGCCCTCTCTCTCTATCCTCCCTCTCTTTCTCTATTTGCCTCTTCTTTTGTTTGCCTTCTTCCCATATGTATCCTTGTTTGTGTTACCATGTGACTTCCATTTGCTTGCATCTTTGCTTGCTAATAATCTATTGATATGGATCCACTTAAAGTGTTCTACTTGGATCATCTTCGATCCTTATGAGCTCATGCTGAAATCCCAACTAGCCTAGTTGATGGGAAATCTTTAGATGACCATGCTCATTTTGTGCATCATCGCTTGTCTGAAAAAGGGAAGCTCTTATGGTATCATATAAATAGTTTGCTATGCTATGCTTGGAATCTTTGTGAAATTTGTGAATTTACTTGTTGCTCTAAGAACCCTAAAAACACCTTCCCTACCTATGTGAGTTCAATGATAATGAAATCTTATCCTCTTATGCAAAGGGTGTTTATAGTTACTATGATATCGAACAAATTGAAGAATTTGTCGTTTTTAAGGGTGCTTATGAAGTTGCTTCTTTGATTGAAAAGTATGATATTACTCTCTACGAATCTGAAAATTTCGACATACTTAAATATTTCTATGAAAACTATGCTCATAATGTCTATGTCAAAGAATTTATTGAAAGAATGACCGTTGCATTGGAAGAAAATAATGATATGCATGAATGTATGGATAATTATGATTCCGATGATTTGATTGAAATATCCCTTGAACATGATGCTTGCTATTCTTGTGGTCATGATGCCAATATTTATGACGATGAATTTGCTACAGTCCCTTATGTTAAACATGAGATCGCTGCTATTGCACCCATACTTAATAGTTCCTTTGATGAAAAGCATGATTGCAATGAGGTTATTATAAATTCTCTTAATGTCAATTGTGTTAATGATATGCAAAACCCTAAGCTTGGGGATGCTAGTTTTGTTATGTCCACCACTTGTTGCAATGATCATGATTGGGGTGATTCTTCTTACGATCTTGAAAATTTATTTAAGCCACATGATGAATATGAGATTGATAATAGTGCAATATTATTGAAAGTGCGTTTGGAAGAGTGTCAACTTTAGATCCCACATATTTGTAGAATGTTCAATCTTATGAAGTTTTTGATAAAAGTTGGTTTGGAGAGGTCATGACTTTAGTTAATGTTAATCCCACTATTTTGGAAGAGTGTCAACTTTGCATACATGTGGATCTTGTTAAGAATATGTTTTGTGATGGCTATATTGTTGAATTTGCTTATGATCCTACATGTAATTATTATGAGAGAGGAAAATATGGTTGTAGAAATTTTCATGTTACTAGATTACCTCTCGTTATGTTGAGATTGCTATTGTTTCTTTCCGCCTCCTTGCATATGCTAGTTTTTGCTTGCCTTGATAAATTGTTTGCCTATAAGATGCCTATTCATAGGAAGTATGTTAGACTTAGATGTGTATGTCACGTGTTTTATGATGCTCTCTTTGTGCTTCAATTCTTGTCTTTCATGTGAGCATCGTTGAAATATTATGCCTAGCTATAAGGTTTAAAGAAAAGCGCTTGTTGGGAGTCAACCCAATATTTATACTTGCTGTTATTCAATAAACGATTTATCTAGCCTATGTTTTGGTTGTGTTTTTTGTGTTTAATTAGTGTTTGTGCCAAGTAGAACCGTTGGGAAGACTTGGGGAAAGTCTTGTCGAACTTGCTGTAAAAAACAGAAACTTTAGCGCTCACGAGAACTGCTGTCATTTTTATTTTGAAAGTGCAATTTAGTTAATTCTTTTTGAAAATGATTAATAGATAAATTCCTCACGTCCAGTAATTTTAGAATTTTTGTGGCTCCAGATCTTGCGTTAGCTACAGATTACTACAGACTGTTCTGTTTTTGACAGATTCTGTTTTCCGTGTGTTATTTTCTTATTTTGATGAATCTATGGCTAGTAAAATAGTTTATAAACCATAGAGAAGTTGGAATACAGTATGTTTAACACCAATATAAATAAAGAATGACTTCATTACAGTACCTTGAAGTGGTCTTTTATTTTCTTTCGCTAACGGAGCTCATGAGATTTTCTACTTTGAGTTTTGTGTTCTGAAGTTTTCAAGTTTTGGGTAAAGATTTGATGGATTATGGAACAAGGAGTGGCAAGAGCCTAAGCTTGGGGATGCCCATGGCACCCCCAAGATAATCTAAGGACACCTAAAAGCCAAAGCTTGGGGATGCCCCGGAAGGCATCCCATCTTTCGTCTACGTCTATCGGTAACTTTACTTGGAGCTATATTTTTATTCGCCACATGATATGTGTTTTGCTTGGAGCGTCTTGTATGATTTGAGTCTTTTCTTGTTAGTTTAACACAATCATCCTTGCTGTACACACCTTTTGAGAGAGCCATACATGATTTGGAATTTGTTAGAACACTCTATGTGCTTCACTTATATCTTTTGAGTTATATAGTTTTGCTCTAGTACTTCACTTATATCTTTTAGAGCACGGTAGTAGATTTGTTTTATAGAAACTATTGATCTCTCATGCTTCACTTAAATTATTTTGAGAGTCTTAAATATCATGGTAATTTTCTTAAAATACTAATATGCTTGGTATACAAGATTAATAATAAAACTTTCTTATGAGTGTGTTGAATACTATGATAAGTTTGATACTTGATAATTGTTTTGAGATATGGAGATGGTGATATTAAAGTCATGATAGTTGAGTAGTTGTGAATTTGAGAAATACTTGTGTTGAAGTTTGTGATTCCCATAGCATGCACGTATGGTGAACCGTTATGTGATGAAGTCGTAGCATGATTTATTTTTTGATTGTCTTCCTTATGAGTGGCGGTCGAGGACGAGCGATGGTCTTTTCCTACCAATCTATCCCCCTAGGAGCATGCGTGTAATACTTTCCTTTGATAACTTGTAGATTTTTGCAATAAGTATATGAGTTCTTTATGACTAATGTTGAGTCCATGGATTATACACACTCTCACCCTTCCACCTTTGCTAGCCTCTCTAATACCGCGCACCTTTCGCCGGTATCATACACCCACCATATACCTTCCTCAAAACAGCCACCATACCTACCTATTATGGCATTTCCATAGCCATTCCGAGATATATTGCCATGCAACTTTCCACTGTTCCGTTTATTATGACACACTCCATCATTGTCATATTGCTTAGCATGATCATGTAGTTGACATCATATTTGTGGCAAAGCCACCATTCATAATTCGTTCATACATGTCACTCATGCATCATTGCATATCACGGTACACCGCCGGAGGCATTCATATAGAGTCATATTTCGTTCTAAGTATCGAGTTGTAATTGTTGAGTTGTAAGAAAAATAAAAGTGTGATGATCATCATTATTAGAGCATTGTCCCAGTGAGGAAAGGATGATGGAGACTATGATTCCCCCACAAGTCGGGATGAGACTCCGGACGAAAAATAAAAAAAAAAGAGAAAGAAAAGAGGACATATAAAAAAAGAGAAGGCCCAAATAAAAAAATATGAGAGAAAAAGAGGGAAGGTACAATGTTACTATCCTTTTACCACACTTGTGCTTCAAAGTAGCACCATGATCTTCATAGTAGAGAGTCTCTCATGTTATCACTTTCATATACTAGTGGGAATCTTTCATTATAGAACTTAGCTTGTATATTCCGATGATAGGCTTCCTCAAATTGCCCTAGGTCTTCATGAGCAAGCAAGTTGGATGCACACCCACTTAGTTTCTTTTTGAGCTTTCATATACTTATAACTCTAGTGCATCTGTTGCATGGCAATCCCTACTCACTCACATTGATATCTATTGATGGGCATCTCCATAGCCCATTGATACGCCTAGTTGATGTGAGACTATCTTCCCTTTTTTGTCTTCTCCACAACCACCACTCTATTCCACCTATAGTGTTATATCCATGGCTCACGCTCATGTATTGTGTGAAGATTGAAAAAGTTTTGAGAATGTCAAAAGTATGAAACAATTGCTTGGCTTGTCATCGGGGTTGTGCATGATTTAAATATTTTGTGTGATGAAGATAGAGCATAGCCAGACTATATGATTTTGTAGGGATAACTTTCTTTAGCCATGTTATTTTGAGAAGACATAATTGCTTTGTTAGTATGCTTGAAGTATTATTATTTTTATGTCAATATCAAATTTTGTCTTGAATCTTTCGGATCTGAATATTCATACCACAATTAAGAAGAATTACATTAAAAATTATGCCAAGTAGCACTCCGCATCAAAAATTCCGTTTTTATCATTTACCTACATGAGGACGAGCAGGAATTAAGCTTGGGGATGCTTGATACGTCTCCAACGTATCTATAATTTTTGATTGCTCCATGCTATATTATCTACTATTTTGGACATTATTGGGCTTTATTATCCACTTTTATATTATTTTTGGGACTAACCTATTGTAACACCCTCGATGCGACTATAGCTCCCACGTGTCGAGGCACGACTTAGAGACATAATCGCATTGAAGGCATATGTCGCAAGTAAGGTAATCTTTACAACAACCCATGTAATATAATAATAAAGGGGAGATAACATAGTTGGCTTACACTCGCCACATCAATCAAGTACATAAATAACATTACATCAACCAAACACTCATGGCCCGACTACGGCGCCAAAATAAAAGATAACCCAACATGCGACACGGTCCCGATCACCCCCAACTGGGCACCACTACTGATCATCAGGAAAGGAAACATAATAATGTTGAGAGTCCTCATCGAACTCCCACTTGAGCTCGTGCGCGTCACCTGGAGCGGAATCATCAGGCCCTGCATCTAGTGTAATAGTAAACTATGAGCCACAAGGACTCAGTAATCTCGCACCCTCGCGATCAAGACTATTTAAGCTTATAGGTAAGGCAAGGTAAAAGTATATGTGGAGCGGCAGCAAGCGACTAGCAAATATGGTGGCTATCCTGTTCGCAAAAGAGAGCGAGAAGAGGAGGCAAAGCGCGAGCGAGAAACTAGGGAGCAACCTGCGCAAGCATTACTCCAACACCGTGTCCACTTCCCGGACTCCGCCGAGAAGAGGCCATCATGGTAACTCACACGGTTGATTCATTTTAATTAAGTTAAGGTTCAAGTTATCTACAACCGGACATTAACAAATTTCCATCTGCCCATAACCGCGGGCACGGCTTTCGAAAGTTCAAATCCCTGCAGGGGAGTCCCAACTTAGCCCATGACAAGCTCTCACGGTCAACGAAGGAATAGACCTCCTCCCAAGACGTTCCGATCAGACTCGGTATCTCGGTTCTTCAAGACACTTCGACAGGTTAAAACAAGACCAGCAACACCGCCCGAATGTGCCGACAAATCCCGATAGGAGCTGCACATATCTCTTTCTCAGGGCACACTCAGATTGTCTAAACTTCCGGTAGGCCAGCCCAGAGTTGCCCCTGGTAGCCACCGGCGGCTGACGAGTTGTACCAACACTCAGAGGAGCACTGGCCCGGGGGGGTTAAAATAAGATGACCCTCGGGCTCCGGAAACCCAAGGGAAAAAGAGGCTAGGTGGCAAATGGTAAAACCAAGGTTGGGCATTTCTGGAAAAGCTTTAATCAAGGTGAACTATCAAGGGGTTCCCATTATAACCCAACCGCGTAAGGAACGCAAAATCCGGGAACATAACACCGATATGACGGAAACTAGGGCGGCAAGAGTGGAACAAAACACTAGGAGAGAGGCCGAGCCTTCCACCCTTTACCAAGTATATAGATGCATTAAGATAACATAGCAATATAATGATATCCCAACAAGTAAATAAATATTCCAACAAGGAACGGCCTCCAATCTTCACCTGCAACTAGCAACGCTATAAGAGGGGCTGAGCAAAGCGGTAACATAGCCAATCAACGGTTTGCTAGGACATGGTGGGTTAGAGGTTTGACATGGCAATTTGGGGAGGCTTGAAAGCAAATGGTAGGCATCGTAGCATTGGCATAGCAAAAGAACGAGCAAACTAGCATAGCGAAGATAGTAGTGATTTCGAGGGTATGATCATCTTGCCTGCACAGTTGTCAGAGTTGACTGGATCCTCGAAAGCAAACTCAACGGGCTCCTCGTTAGCGAACTCGTCTCCCGGCTCTACCCAAACAAGACAAACAAGCAACAAGTACACAATCAACCACGTGCAAAGCTCCAATAATCTGATGTAAGGATGGTATGCTATGCGGGATGCGATGCGGGATGCATATGCAAGAATTGACAAGGGATGCAAGATCCTGGCCTCAACTTGGAAATCCAAGTGTGCCACTATAAAGATGAGATGAAATCGCTTGAAAACGGTATAAAGATCACCGGAATCGGAGTTACGGTTTGGAAATGGCAAGCGATTCAAATATGACACCGATCTGCGATTTACAGCAAGTAGACATCTAAATGCAATGAGATGAACAAGCTACAGCACCCAAACATGACAACAAAAAACATGGAAGGGATGCATTCAAGATGCTTAACAAAAATCTAGCACTGAGCTATGGCCAAATCATCCATTAACAGGTTCAAACAAGCATGGCAAAAATGCAAATGGTAAACAGATCTCAGACTTAGTGAAATTAACACTTGTCTGGAATTTCAGATCAGGTAGCACTCTTCGGAGCAGCAAAACTACATGCTACAGGACCTGAACATGACAAAGTAAAGCATGGCGTGGAGCTACTCAAAGAGCTTAACAAAAGTCCCTTAGTGACTTTGAGCCAAAAGGGATCAGAAAATACAATTGCAAGCATGTGAACATGGCAAAAACATAATCAGATTTCAGACTTAGCGAAAACTAGCACATGTTGAAACATAACTCAAGTAGGCATGCTTACGAGCTCGATGCACTCACTACAGTGCAAGTCATGATAAGACAAGCATACATCTATCAAGAACACACAAAATGCAAGCTAGACATGGCAAGAACAATAGCATAGCATGCACGGATCAACTACAACATCATCGGCAAAATTGCAAACAAGTTGACAATCTGCCCAGATTCACAAAGTAGCAAAAGTAGAGCTCGATTGACTCAAGCTAGGGTGCTCCATAATTGCAAACAAAGACATGGATGGATAGATCACTACAATATTAATAAAACATCCGTACTGACCATCCTCAAAAGAGGCTCGGATCACTAGGAAACAACATGAACATATGGTCATATGAAATAAACAGCCCAAGGACTTAGTGGAATTACTAAGTCCCTGAAATCAGCACTACCAAGTGCCTCACTTTGCAAGCTCGTGCTAGTCACCACACACATCACAAAAATACATGGGTTGCACCTCTGGAAAGATGACAAAACTCTTAACAAAACATATGTAGAGCATCAGGGCATATCATGCACACAATAATCATGGCAAAAATGACAAAAAGCTAAATGGAGTAGCAGATCTGACAATTAACTCAAGTAGCCCTCTTCTAACAGCATTTCGGGCATCAAGATGACCTCAAATGAAAATGATGCAATGGAATGAAATGATGTACTCTTTGAGATAAACATTTTGATATGCTATATGCATGAATCGAAACTACGGATGTAAAGTTATAGCCTGATGAAGAAGGGCACATGAGTTAGGGTTAGGAGGGAAAAAGTCAACCGCGGGGAGATATTTCCAGATCTGGATCGCACGCTTCCCGAGGTTCATCGTCGGGTACTGTAGACGGCCGGAGTTCATCGAGGGCGCCGCCGGAGTGGAGAGGAGACCAGAGCCGGGCCGGATCCGGCGTGGAGGGAGGCGGCGAGCGGTGCGGACGCCGAGGCGGCGCGGTGCCGGCGCGGTGGCGGCGGGGACCGGTCGGGCGGCGTGCGGCGGCGCGGCGCCGGCGCGGTGGCGGTGGGGAGGCGGCGAGCGGCGCGGGAGGAAGGAGAAGGCGGCGGGGCAACCGGGCGGGCGGCGCGCGCGGATGGGCCCGCGGGGGCCCTGCCTGGGCTCGATGGGCCGGCGGGGATGTGGCCCGGGTGGCGCCACGTGGCAGCTCCCGGTTGGGGCGGCGGCTATGTCCGGCCCGGATAGACGTGTCCGGCCGGCGCGGGGACGAACTTTAGGGTTTTGGGGGAGAAGGAGATCCGAATTTGGGGGAGGGGGGTCTATATATAGGCATAGAGGGAGCTAGGAGAGTCCAAATGAGGTGCGGTTTTCGGCCACGCGGTCGTGATCGAACGCTCTAGATGATGGAGCAGATTTAGGTGGGTTTTGGGCCAAATTGGAGGGGTGTTGGTCTGCAACACACACGAGGCCTTTTCGGTCCCTTGGTTAACCGTTGGAGTATCAAACGAAGTCCAAATGATACGAAACTTGACAGGCGGTCTACCGGTAGTAAACCAAGGCCGCTTGGCAAGTCTCGGTCCGATCCGGAAATGTTTAACCCCCACACACAAGAAGAGGGTAGAAATGACCACCGGAGGAGAACGGAGCGCCGGATTGCAAAACGGACAACGGGGAAAATGCTCGAATGCATGAGACGAACACGTATGCAAATGCAATGCACATGATGACATGATATGAGATGCATGACAATGATAACAACACACGGAGACAAAAACCCGAACCCGAGAAAATAAAATAACTTAACGCCGGAAACGGCAAGAGTTGGAGTACAAATTGGGAAAGTTACATCCGGGGTGTTACAACACTCCACCACTACGAAAGGATCTCGTCCCGAGATCTAGGACTGAAAGAACGCCGGGTACTCAGAACGAAGGTGATCCTCGCGTTCCCAGGTAGCTTCACGGTTGGAATGGTGTGACCACTTGACTTTGAGGAATTTGATTGACTTATTGCGAGTCTTGCGTTCAGTCTCTTCAAGAATAGCCACTAGGTGCTCACGATAAGAGAGATCTTCTTGGAGCTCAATGTCCTCGAAGTTGACGGTGCGGTCAGGAGTCTTGAAGCACTTTCGAAGCTGGGAGACATGGAACACGTCATGAACATTTGCAAAGTTTGAAGGAAGCTCGAGTTGATAAGCGAGATCGCCTCTCTTGCTGACAATCTTGAAAGGTCCCATGTATCTGGGGGCAAGCTTCCCTTTGATACCGAAGCGACGAGTACCTTTCATAGGAGAGACACGGAGGTAAACATGATCTCCGATCTCGAAAGCCAAATCACGGTGCTTACTATCATAGTAGCTCTTCTGGCGGGATTGGGCTGCTTTGAGGTTATCTCGAATGACTTTGCACATTTCCTCTGCCTCTGTGATTAAGTCATTACCCAAAAACTGACGTTCACCGGTTTCAAACCAGTTGAGAGGGGTACGGCACTTCCTGCCATACAGAATTTCAAATGGGGCCTTGCCCGAACTTGCTTGAAAACTATTGTTGTAGGAGAATTCAGCATAAGGAAGACAATCTTCCCACTTCATGCCGAAGGAGATCACACAAGCCCTGAGCATATCTTCAAGAATCTGGTTGACACGCTCGACTTGACCGCTAGTTTGAGGATGGAAAGATGTGCTAAAGCGGATGTTGGTGCCCATGGCCTTCTGAAAAAAATCCCAAAACTTCGAGGTAAAGATGCTGCCACGGTCTGAAGAGATCACTTATGGAATACCGTGCAGAGAGACAATCTGAGAGGTATAGAGTTCCGCCAATTGAGCTGTAGTGATCGACTCTTTGATAGGCAGAAAGTGAGCCACTTTAGTGAGTTTGTCGATGACAACGAATATAGCATCATTGCCACGCTTGGACTTAGGAAACCCAGTCACGAAGTCCATTTCAATGTGGTCAAACTTCCATTCTAGAATGGCAAGAGGTTGGAGGAGACCAGCTGGCCTTTGGTGTTCTGCCTTCACTCTTCTGCAGACGTCACATTCATTCACGAATTGAGCAATCTCACGCTTCATTCGAGTCCACCAATAAGCCTGCTTGAGGTCCTGATACATCTTCGTACTCCCAGGGTGGATGGAGAGGAGAGAATTGTGAGCCTCATTCATGATCACTTTACGGAGTTCACCTTTGGGCACAACAATACGATCCTCGAAGAAGAGAGTATCCTTGTCATCAAGGCGATAGCACTTGTACTTGGGTTGACTCTTGGCAATCCCAATCTTCACCTTTTTCACCATAGCATCAAGAAGTTGGGCTTGGCGAATCTGATCTTCCAAGGTAGGAGAGACTTGGAGGTTGGCGAGGAAACCTTGAGGAACAACTTGCAGATTAAGTTTGCGGAAAGCTTCACAAAGCTTGGGTTGATAAGGCTTGAGAATAAGACTATTGCAATAAGCCTTTCTGCTCAATGCGTCAGCAATCACATTGGCCTTGCCTGGAGTATACTCGATACTTGGATTATACTCTTGAATCATTTCGACCCATCGATTTTGCCTGAGGTTGAGATTAGGCTGAGTGAAAATGTACTTGAGACTCTTGTGATCAGTGAAAATGTCCACTTTTCTTCCCAATAGAAGATGTCTCCAAGTCAAAAGAGCATGCACAACTGCCGCCAACTCGAGATCATGAGTGGGGTAGTTCTTCTCATTGGGCTTCAACTGGCGAGAGGTATAAGCAAAAACTTTCTTCTCTTGCATCAATACTGCGCCAAGACCTTGGAGAGAGGCATCACAAAAGACCTCGTACGGTTTGGATTCATCAGGCGGAGTCAGAACTGGAGAAGTGATCCATTTCTCTTTCAAAGTGTTGAAAGCAATGTCACACTCCGGAGACCAAACGTACTTGACGTGCTTCTGGAGAAGATTTGAGAGAGGCTTCGCAATCTTAGAAAAGTTTTCAATGAATCTTCGGCAATAGCTTGCGAGACCGAGAAAGCTACGGAGTTGCTTCACGTTCTAAGGAGGTTCCCAATGCACAATTGCAGACGCCTTCTCAGGATTCACGGCAATGCCCTTGGCAGAGATGATATGGCCAAGATAAAGAACCTCATCGAGCCAAAATTCACATTTGGAGAACTTGGCATAGAACTGATGTTCTCTGAGCTTATCAAGAACCAAACGCAAGTGCTTAGCATGATCTTCCTTGTTCTTCGAGAAAACCAGAATGTCGTCGAGATAGACCAAAACGAAGTCATTGGTGTAGGCGTTGAAGATGAAGTTCATCATGCGAGAGAAAGTCGGAGGAGCATTGACGAGGCCAAAAGACATGACAGTGTACTCATATGAACCATAGCTTGTCCTGAAGGCCGTCTTGGGAATATCTTGCTCACGGATTCGAATCTGATGATAACCCATACGGAGATCAAGCTTGGAGAATACTTGGGCACCTTTGAGTTGTTCGAACAGCTCATTGATGTTGGGAAGTGGGTATTTGTTCTTGATGGTCTTCTTGTTCAATGGACGGTAATCAACACAAAGTCGGTCCATTCCATCCTTCTTCTTCACAAAAAGAACACCACAACCCCACGGAGAAGAACTAGGCCGGATGAGACCCATTTTCTCCTGAATATCGAGTTGCTTCTTCAGCTCCTTCAACCCTTCAGGTCCGAGCTTGTAAGGACGCTTGCACACAGATTCCGTGCCGGGCTCGAGATCAATAACGAATTCAACTGGCCGGTGCGGAGGCATTCCTGGAAGCTCTTCTGGAAAGACGTCTTGATATTCGCAAACGACTGGAATTTGCGAGATGGCATCGAGTTCACCCTTCTCATTGAGAGAAAACAGACGGATAGTATTATCCCGAGCGGCAAAGACAATTACATCCTCAGATGAATGAGTCAATTGAATCTGTCTGGCTGCGCAATCAAGCTGAGCCTTGTGCTTAGAAAGCCAATCCATCCCGAGAATAAGATCAATATCCGAGTTACCAAGGATCATTGGAGAAGCCAGAAACTTGAAATCACCCATCGAGATAGAAATATCCGGAACTTCGTAGTTAGCAAGCAAGCATCTACCCGGAGAGACAACTGCTAATGGCTTATGCATAACTTGAGAAAACCACCCATGCTTAGATGCAAAAGGTCTCAAGATAAAACAATGCGATGCACCAGTGTCAAAAAGAACTTTTGCAGGAACATCGTTAACAGGAAGGTTACCCATGATGACATCTGATGAATCCTCTGCCTGAGCTGCATTCACCATATTGACCTTGGCGTACTTGGGGTTATGCTTGACCACAGCTGTACTTGCCGATCTGACAGGAGAAGGAGGAGGAAGACGCTTCTGGTTGAAACACTTGTTGGCATAGTGACCCTTCTGTTGGCACTTGTTGCACGTGACCTCTGAAAGCAGACGGTGATACAGAGCACTCGATCTTGGAGCTTGAGACGAAGTCTTGTTCTGAAAGCCAGGGTTGGGTGGGTGGGAAGAACCACTGCCACCTTTGCTCTTCTGCTGATACGGCTGACGGAATGGAGGAGGAGGTAGCCAATACTTCTGCTGCTTGGCCACTTGAGTAGAGGAAGAAGGAGTAACATCTCTGACTCGCTTCTTGGAAGCATCACGCCTCAACTGAGCAGCCTCTTGCTTCAATGCCATGTTGTAGAACTCATCGTACCTCAAGGGCTCAAAGAGAACAAGAGCTAGCTGAATTTCTTCTCTGAGACCACCTCTGAACTGGTATATCATGCTCTTCTCATCAGGTACGTCCTGCTTGGCAAAGCGGGCGAGCTTCTAGAACAACTTGTTGTAGTCATAGACAGACAAAGAGCCTTGCTTCAGGTTGTGGAATTCCTCACGCTTGCTTTCAACCACGCTCTGAGGGATATGATGAGCTCGAAAATCTTGACGGAATTCATCCCAAGTGATAACACGTCCACCTCTGGAATCCTTGTACTGCTGGAACCATTCTGCAGCTTGATCTTTGAGTTGGAAGGAAGCGAACTTGACAAAGTCCTCAGGCCTGACGTTACTGCACTCGAAATGCTTGCACAGATCCACAAGCCAATCGTCAGCATCGGTTGCCTCAACACAATTGCTGAAAGTCTTTGGCCCATTAGCAAGGAACTGGTTGAGTGTAGCAAAGTGATTCTGATTGTTGCCTTGATTCCCTTGGTTGCGCTCTTGAAGAATTTGCATGATCAACTGTGTGTTTGCATTGGTTGCGGCCATCACAGCTTGCCATGCCTCTGGAGGAGGTGGAGGTGGTGGCGGATCAGGATTCGGAGTCGTGCGCGTTGGAGGAGCCATCTTGAAGAGGTTGACCGCCATTAGCACATAGACAGATAAAATGAAGCTGAATCCAATGGAATGAAAATTGCAACATATAGTCTTCACATCCGAACAAAATGAACGAATGCATTCCTCTTGAAATGGTCACATATCCATAAATTGAGAAGCCACTTAGAATTAAGGTAGAGAAATAATCAACAAGGTACGGATCAAGAACGAATAATTGGTAAGAAATCCCAATCTCAAACCAATATCCGTGGAAGAAGAACTAGAGCTACAAGAATTCCCACCTATGAAACTCCCGAACCTTTCCGGTTATGCAATCAGGTGTTGGGGATACAGGGGAAGCATAATATCTCACCCAAATCTAACAAGTCCTACATCCAGCTGTATCCATCCTTCAGCACATAACCAAGAAACCTTCGGAAACCATCTACCTCAACCTTCGAAAAGCATCCGTTATACAGGTTATGGCGATACTCCCGAACTCCCGCCCCAGTACTGGGTGGCGTCGAGGTTATCTCACCAACGAACTGCATAAAAGAGATTTTCGATGTCGGCGTACTAAACTCAGGTATTCCAGAACTGCAACGATAAAATTATGACGTAAACACCTCAGAGCTCAACTCCCCGGGACACTTCCACAAAACCCCTCACAGGAGGCACCAAGACAATGTTCTCATCATAAAACCATCGGAACGATTCCAAGATACCCGTGCGATCCTAAAAAAATTTTAGTGAAATTTGAGAAGAGAAGAGTCAATACTCTACGTCAGGATGCCTTACCAGAGCGATGAAGGGACTCGGAAGTAAAAAAGAATTCCTAACTCTCCGATATATAATTCCTAAATGACTCAAAACATTTTTCTAGACTCAACAACGGCTGCTAAAAACGATCAAGCAATGGGGCTCCTAAGGTCGGGATGGCTCTGATTACCAACTTGTAACACCCTCGATGCGACTATAGCTCCCACGTGTCGAGGCACGACTTAGAGACATAATCGCATTGAAGGCATATGTCGCAAGTAAGGCAATCTTTACAACAACCCATGTAATATAATAATAAAGGGGAGATAACATAGTTGGCTTACACTCGCCATGTCAATCAAGTACATAAATAACATTACATCAACCAAACACTCATGGCCCGACTACGGCGCCAAAATAAAAGATAACCCAACATGCGACACGGTCCCGATCACCCCCAACTGGGCACCACTACTGATCATCAGGAAAGGAAACATAATAACGTTGAGAGTCCTCGTTGAACTCCCACTTGAGCTCATGTGCGTCACCTGGAGCAGAATCATCAGGCCCTGCATCTGGTGTAATAGTAAACTGTGAGCCACAGGGACTCAGCAATCTCGCATCCTCGCGATCAAGACTATTTAAGCTTATAGGTAAGGCAAGGTAAAAGTATATGTGGAGCGGCAGCAAGCGACTAGCAAATATGGTGGCTATCCTGTTCGCAAAAGAGAGCGAGAAGAGGAGGCAAAGCGCGAGCGAGAAACTAGGGAGCAACCTGCACAAGCATTACTCCAACACCGTGTCCACTTCCCGGACTCCGCCAAGAAGAGGCCATCATGGTAACTCACACGGTTGATTCATTTTAATTAAGTAAAGGTTCAAGTTATCTACAACCGGACATTAACAAATTTCCAACTGCCCATAACCGCGGGCACGGCTTTTGAAAGTTCAAATCCCTGCAGGGGAGTCCCAACTTAGCCCATGATAAGCTCTCACGGTCAACGAAGGAATAGACCTCCTCCCAAGACGTTCCGATCAGACTCGGTATCTCGGTTCTTCAAGACACTTCGACAGGTTAAAACAAGACCAGCAACACCGCCCGAATGTGCCGACAAATCCCGATAGGAGCTGCACATATCTCTTTCTCAGGGCACACTCAGATTGTCTAAACTTCCGGTAGGCCAGCCCAGAGTTGCCCCTGGTAGCCACCGGCGGCTGACGAGTTGTACCAACACTCAGAGGAGCACTGGCCCGGGGGGGTTAAAATAAGATGACCCTCGGGCTCCGGAAACCCAAGGGAAAAAGAGGCTAGGTGGCAAATGGTAAAACCAAGGTTGGGCATTTCTGGAAAAGCTTTAATCAAGGTGAACTATCAAGGGGTTCCCATTATAACCCAACCGCGTAAGGAACGCAAAATCCGGGAACATAACACCGATATGACGGAAACTAGGGCGGCAAGAGTGGAACAAAACACTAGGAGAGAGGCCGAGCCTTCCACCCTTTTACCAAGTATATAGATGCATTAAGATAACATAGCAATATAATGATATCCCAACAAGTAAATAAATGTTCCAACAAGGAACGGCCTCCAATCTTCACCTGCAACTAGCAACGCTATAAGAGGGGCTGAGCAAAGCGGTAACATAGCCAATCAACGGTTTGCTAGGACATGGTGGGTTAGAGGTTTGACATGGAAATTTGGGGAGGCTTGAAAGCAAATGGTAGGCATCGTATCATTGGCACAAAATAACGAGCAAACTAGCATAGCGAAGATAGTAGTGATTTCGAGGGTATGATCATCTTGCCTGCACAGTTGTCAGAGTTGACTGGATCCTCGAAAGAAAACTCAACGGGATCCTCGTTAGCGAACTCGTCTCCCGGCTCTACCCAAACAAGACAAACAAGCAACAAGTACACAATCAACCACGTGCAAAGCTCCAACAATCTGATGTAAGGATGGTATGCTATGCGGGATGCGATGCGGGATGCATATGCAAGAATTGACAAGGGATGCAAGATCCTGGCCTCAACTTGTAAATCCAAGTGTGCCACTATAAAGATGAGATGAAATCGCTTGAAAACGGTATAAAGATCACCGTAATCGGAGTTACGGTTTGGAAATGGCAAGCGATTCAAATATGACACCGATCTGCGATTTACAGCAAGTAGACATCTAAATGCAATGAGATGAACAAGCTACAGCACCCAAACATGACAACAAAATACATGACAGGGATGCATTCAAGATGCTTAACAAAAGTCTAGCACTGAGCTATGGCCAAATCATCTATTAACAGGTTCAAACAAGCATGGCAAAAATGCAAATGGTAAACAGATCTCAGACTTAGTGAAATTAACACTTGTCTAGAATTTCAGATCAGGTAGCACTCTTCGTAGCAGCAAAACTACATGCTACAGGACCTGAACATGGCAAAGTAAAGCATGGAATGGAGCTACTCAAAGAGCTTAACAAAAGTCCCTTAGTGACCTTGAGCCAAAAGGGATCAGAAAATACAATTGCAAGCCTGTGAACATGGCAAAAACATAATCAGTTTTCAGACTTAGTGAAAACTGGCACATGTTGAAACATAACTCAAGTAGGCATGCTTACGAGCTCGATGCACTCACTACAGTGCAAGTCATGATAAGACAAGCATACATCTATCAAGAACACACAAAATGCAAGCTAGACATGGCAAGAACAATAGCATAGCATGCACGGATCAACTACAACATCATCGGCAAAATTGCAAACAAGTTGACAATCTGCCCAGATTCACAAAGTAGCAAAAGTAGAGCTCGATTGACTCAAGCTAGGGTGCTCCATAATTGCAAACAAAGACATGGATGGATAGATCACTACAATATTAATAAAACATCCGTACTGACCATCCTCAAAAGAGGCACGGATCACTAGGAAACAACATGAACATATAGTCATATGAAATAAACAGCCCAAGGACTTAGTGGAATTACTAAGTCCCTGAAATCAGCACTACCAAGTGCCTCACTTTGCAAGCTTGTGCTAGTCACCACACACATCACAAAAATACATGGGTTGCACCTCTGGAAAGATGACAAAACTCTTAACAAAACATATGTAGAGCATCAGGGCATATCATGCACACAATAATCATGGCAAAAATGACAAAAAGCTAAATGGAGTAGCAGATCTGACAATTAACTCAAGTAGCCCTCTTCTAACAGCATTTCGGGCATCAAGATGACCTCAAATGAAAATGATGCAATGAAATGAAATGATGTACTCTCTGAGATGAACATTTTGATATGCTATATGCATGAATCGAAGCTACGGATGTAAAGTTATAGCCTGATGAAGAAGGGCACATGAGTTAGGGTTAGGAGGGAAAAAGTCAACCGCGGGGAGATATTTCTAGATCTGGATCGCACGCTTCCTGAGGTTCATCGTCGGGTACTGTAGACGGCCGGAGTTCGTCGAGGGCGTCGCCGGAGTGGAGAGGAGACCGGAGCCGGGCCGGATCCGGCGTGGAGGGAGGCGGCGAGCGGCGCGGACGCCGAGGCGGCGCGGTGCCGGCGCGGTGGCGGCGGGGACCGGTCGGGAAGCGTGCGGCGGAGCTGCGCCGGCGCGGCGCCGGCGCGGTGGCGGCAGGGAGGCGGCGAGCGGCGTGGGAGGAAGGAGAAGGCGGCGGGGCAACCGGGCGGGCGGCGCGCGCGGATGGGCCCGCGGGGGCCCTGCTTGGGCTCGGCGGGCCGGCGGGGATGTGGTCCGGGTGGCGCCACATGGCAGCTCCCGGTTGGGGCGGCGGCTATGTCCGGCCCGGACGGACGTGTCCGGCCGGCGCGGGGACGAAATTTAGGGTTTTGGGGGAGAAGGAGATCCGAATTTCGGAGGGGTCTATATATAGGCATAGAGGGAGCTAGGAGAGTCCAAATGAGGTGCTGTTTTCGGCCACGCGATCGTGATCGAACGCTCTAGATGATGGAGCAGATTTAGGTGGGTTTTGGGCCAAATTGGAGGGGTGTTGGTCTGCAACACACACGAGGCCTTTTCGGTCCCTCGGTTAACCGTTGGAGTATCAAACGAAGTCCAAATGATACGAAACTTGACAGCGGTCTACCGGTAGTAAACCAAGGCCGCTTGGCAAGTCTCGGTCCGATCCGGAAATGTTTAACCCCCACACACAAGAAGAGGGTAGAAATGACCACCGGAGGAGAACGGAGCACCGGATTGCAAAACGGACAACGGGGAAAATGCTCGAATGCATGAGACGAACACGTATGCAAATGCAATGCACATGATGACATGATATGAGATGCTTGACAGCGGTAACAACACACAGAGACAAAAACCCGAACCCGAGAAAATAAAATAACTTAACACCGGAAACGGCAAGAGTTGGAGTACAAATTGGGAAAGTTACATCCGGGGTGTTACACCTATTAACCGGAGGCCCAGCCCAGAATTGTTGTTTTTTGCCCGTTTAGGGTTTCGAAGAAAAGGAATATCAAATGGAGTCCAAACGGAATGAAACCTTCGGGAACGTGATTTTCTCAATGAACAAGACCCGGGAGACTTGGACCCTACGTCAAGAAAGAAAATAGGAGGCCACGAGGTAGGGGGCGCGCCTGCCTACCCTAGGCACACCCTCCACCCTCGTGGGCCCCCTGTTGCTCCACCGACGTACTCCTTCCTCCTATATATACCTACGTACCCCCAAACGATCAGATACGGAGCCAAAGCTCTAATTCCACCGCCCCAACTTTTTGTATCCACGAGATCCCATCTTGGTGCTTGTTCCGGAGCTCCGCTGGAGGGGGCATCGATCACGGAGGGCTTCTACATCAACACTATAGCCCCTCCGATGAAGTGTGAGTAGTTTACTTCAGACCTATGGGTCCATAGTTATTAGCTAGATGGCTTCTTCTCTCTTTTTGGATCTTAATACAAAGTTCTCCCCCTCTCTTGTGGAGAACCATTCGATGTAATCTTCTTTTTGCGGTGTGTTTGTTGAGACCGATGAATTGTGGGTTTATGATCAAGTCTATCTATGAACAATATTTGAATCTTCTCTGAATTCTTTTATGTATGATTGGTTATCTTTGCAAGTCTCTTCGAATTATCAGTTTGGTTTGGCCTACTAGATTGATCTTTCTTGCAATGGGAGAAGTGCTTAGCTTTGGGTTCAATC